>NC_092461.1:71150298-71452298 GCF_047495875.1 Pithys albifrons albifrons
AAAATAAAGCAGATTTTTCTTTTCTTTTGCTATCACTAAAGACTCTATTTCCAATTATCTCTAGTTAGAAAATCCAACAAAATAGCAATTTAGGAATAAATCATAAGGTCTGACCCAGCATGTCTTGTTCTGGTAAAGTCGTCAGGATTAGTTGTGTGAATCCGAATAAATTGTGGGAGTGGGCTTCTTTACATATGACAGGAAAAAAAATCAAAACCTATTTCTTGGAGCTGAAGTGCATCATACCTTTTTTAATAGAAAAAAAACAGTTTAATTTTAGAGATCTTCAGATTTTCAAGTTACCATACAATGATGAGCTATTTCTGTCTTCACATCCTGAACACAAGAAAGCCACCAGTCAAAGATGGACCCATTTTCTTTTTTTCTTAAGGCAGATTCTTACAGAAGTGGTGAGAGGAAGAGACATTTTAAAAATGCATCTGTTTCTCATTAGGAACAAAACAAAACCTATGGAAAAGTTTCCAAAAATAGAAAATGAAAGAAAAAGAAAGAAAGAAAGAAAGGAAAGAAAGAAAGGAAAGAAAGAAAGAAAGAAAGAAAGAAAGAAAGAAAGAAAGAAAGAAAGAAAGAAAGAAAGAAAGAAAGAAAGAAAGAAAGAAAGAAAGAAAGAAAGAAAGAAAGAAAGAAAGAAAGAAAGAAAGAAAGAAAGAAAGAAAGAAAGAAAGAAAGAAAGAAAGAAAGAAAGAAAGAAAGAAAGAAAGAAAGAAAGAAAGAAAGAAAGAAAGAAAGAAAGAAAGAAAGAAAGAAAGAAAGAAAGAAAGAAAGAAAGAAAGAAAGAAAGAAAGAAAGAAAGAAAGAAAGAAAGAAAGAAAGAAAGAAAGAAAGAAAGAAAGAAAGAAAGAAAGAAAGAAAGAAAGAAAGGTGAAAAAAGAAGGCTAGAACAAAGTTAACATCTCTCATTGAAGTGACTAATTTTTGGAAATATTTGAGTAGTAAATTGAAACGGAAATGAGAGAAAAGATAATAGAGAAGTCAAGTTATATTTCTCTGGTCTAGAGTATCATTTCTCATCAGAACAAGACAGGGTACATAAAGACAGAAAGTGTTAATATGAGAGTTGAGAGTCCTAACCACTGAAAGACTCATAAGAATGAATTCTCACAAAAACAAAAAAAAAAATTGTTTCATCTGAAATTTTGCTAAAATAAAAAAGTAGTGTTTAAGCCCTTTTTGAATATGTAGAAATGGCCTACATTTCATGTTACTTCATGTATTTTTTTAAATAAGAGCTCTCATACAGTTTTCAAGGAGTCCTGAAAAAAATCTAATTTTAAAAAAACATACTGTTATCAACAAATGATCAGTTTTACAGCAGATGTCATAACCTGGGCTTAACCAGAATTGTTCTTAGCATCCACAAACAGTTTAAAAATACTCTGATCCCAAGTATTTGACCTCAAATCTAAAGGATGTTTAATCCTCTTCCATCTCTTTGGTCACGCATGAGAGCAAAGGCGGAGAATGTGGCTTTTCACAGAACAGGTCTTCAGAGCTTTTTGCATACAGTTTTACTGTCTTTTTCAGAGCTGAAAGTAGTTTCAGATCTAAAACAAATTATCATGGACTACTATTAGTCAGATTTGTAATCACTGGAAGTTTAGTCAAATTAAATAAGAATTTTTAAGTCAAACAATAGCTTTGAGATGATCAGTCAAGAATTTCATCTCAGGAGGCATGATAGAACTACACATTCTAAAAATTACAGTATTCCAATAAAACACTTCCATATTTTCCACAGCTGCACAAAATCTTAAGTTTGCATCATCTGGTATGGCATACTTCCTTGGTTACCCAGTCAGGTGAGAGCTGTCTCCCAATCCACATAGATTCTCTGAGCCTGCCAATTTAAGGCCTAGCTAAAACCACTACACATATTCAAAACTACAATAAATATTTCAAATAAAATAGTGCAGCTTTTTACTGCCTAAGTAAACGTAACCAGGAGGCAACAACAGTGGTCTAGCCCAGATAAACAAGTTAATGTGATTTGTACTTTGGATCTGGTTCAATGACCGTCCATGTCTATGCTGGCATCAAGCCACATCCTAGAAGACAGTTATTCTACTTCTGCCACATTTGTAACTCTTTAGTTCTTGAGTAAATATTGATGTAGCTCAGAGGAGCTGCTACACAGTTTAAGAACAGTGGATATGTTTTCCTGTTCACTGAGGTTTAACAATTTAAGCTTTCTCATCTTAAAAAGAAAATTATGCAAATAGCAATCATTGTTCCTATCTACAGTCAATCCCTTTTTTCTGGAGGCAGCTACATAAACCAGAAATATGGAAGTTGGTTGCCTTCTTGGTTTCCTCCCTGAGGGCTGTTTCTTGGACTGTATTTCCATTGCCATCTCTATTTTTTATACACTGGTAAAGTGTCTGCTCCCATGTCACATTTTAATGTCACTGCTGTACAACTCCTGTTTCTCTCTCGAGCTCAGGCTGGGCCATCACCTCTTCAGAAAGTTAGTACGAACACTGTTCTTTACTGTTTCCAGCCTCTTTCTGAGGCTTCCAAACTACTCTGTGGCTCTTTTTTCCCAAGGTTCCACATCAACAGCCCAGATTTAGTACTTTTTAAATTTAAGTGATGGAGCTTGTGGTAACCTGCCTATTTCAGGTCTCCTTTGTTCAGCTCATTCACTGGGTTTGCTTTGTTCAGTGACTAGTGAGAATCATATTTTTCCTCAGTAAGCAAAAAACATGGCAAGAAATCTGCTTACTCCTCTTTCAGCTCTTAATTAGAAAGGAGGAAATGCTTCCAGGGAAAATGAATGAAAGTAAGATCCTTCACATATAAATGCTTTATGTTCAGGGCTTTCTTATCCTTGGGACAAAATCTCAAAAGATTTCTCAGAGGACTTGGTTCACAGTTACTCCAAGTGCTCTTGATGATATGTCCCATTTATAAGCAAAGGATGGGCATTTTCTCACTGAGTATTATCAAACATTGTCCCTTTTATGTCTATGATTTAATGAGGGCTCACAGGTATGTAATGTATTTTCAAGATTACTCTCCTCCAGTTTGGGTAGCTATGAAGTCTACAACAACTTCAAAGAGTATTCTGAAAAGGCTGCCCATGATTTTCTTATTTTTTATCACAACTGTTTCTTGAAAATATCAAATCAATAGAGATTACTCAATCCTTTTCCGCTTACTTTGTTACACTGTCATAGCATTTCATCTTACTTGAAGCTATTCTTCTACTAACTGTTTAGTTTCCTTTACTGTCCTGTGGTATTCACTCACAATCACTGAGGTCCAGCGAAGTCTGTTGCATTCAATCTCCCTTAAAACATTGTGGTTTTTGTTTAACATGAAACCATGGCCTGACATGCCACCCCTGATGGGAGTCTGGGAAAAATACAGTTCCCTGAAAATGTTTTATGCTAAAAACAATTCATTTTCAAATTATTCCTGTTTTATCTCCACCACCAGTTCTCTCCACCAAACCTTACAGGAGAGATCTGTGCCCCACTCTGTCAGAAGCATACCTTTCAGCAAAACATAGTGGAACCAACAGTAAGGGTATCATATCCCATCTGCTTATTTATAAATACAGTAGAAGTAAACCCCTTGAAACCAATTCTAGGGATTTCTACAATGCTGTCATATTTTAAGAAGATACTTAAGCTAACTATTTAGGAGCAGATGAAGCTGGAAGTTGGTTATAAACTAAGTATAAAATGGTTATTTTGTCTCCTTTCTGAGAATCTTTCTGATTGCCTTGCTGTTGTGCACAAGTACTCTGTTCCTACTCAGACCTTGGGCATGTAACTCAGTGCCTTCAGTTATAAAACTTATGTCCTTAAGTTGTCTATACAAGCAACAGCAATAGGGCATCAAAGCTTAGTCATGTTTCAAGTCAGTGTAGGCAAAATGTAATTTTTTGAACAAACTCCTTCAGTCTAAGTTTTAAAGTGTCTTTCTTTTCCTATGTGGATTACTATTTAGTAAAGTGATGGAGAAATTATGATGGAAAAAAAAAACCCCTTTGTGCTGAAAGAGGTTCCAGTCCTGATTTAGAAGCATCAAAAATGAAGAAATATGGGAGTCACTTTGTGATTATGTGTGAGTTGAACTGACTTTTAATAAAAAATTGAGCTTTTTGCTTTTCTTGTACTAATAATTCATGATTACAGCTTTCTCCTTCAGATGTGCCTTGACTAATCTAATGTTTAATTCTTCATGTTTTTCAGAATTGTGGTTTTTATTGTTTTTTGGTTTTTATTTTATACCTTAAAAAGTGACTTTTACAAAACTGACTATTACATTCTTAAAGACAACTCAGACATTGGATGTTAATTTTGTGGATCTTTGTCTGGTTACTATGATGAAAAAGTCTGGGAAAAAATTCTCACATAAAAGGCTAAAGACTTGGTTGTTTCAAAGCCATTTGATTTGCATAAACAGTTCTCACCTAAATTCTGAAGAAAAATTGTTCATGGACTCTTGGCTGAGATTCAGACCAGATTTCACTCCCATGTCTCTACATAGCTTAGGAAAGATGAAAAGCTGACTGCCACAAATCCTGATTCAAAGTTGGCATAAAGATCCCAGGAAAAAAACCATAGAAGTTCTAGAAAAACAGAGAGAGAATGCCTCCAACCAGAACCATGGACATCAGGTACATTGCTTATTTAGTAGTGATTCCTATGTCATGAACCACGGATGGGTAGAGTGCTGTTTCAGGCTGGAATTCAAAAGTTTGTCATGCAAACTCATGTAAAAGTATAAGAACATAAAAAATTAGGAAACATGTATTTAGTTAGACATTTCTGTATATAGTTTTGATCCATAAAATGGTAATTAGCAACTGTGATTTAGAAACTGTATACTGAGTGGAAACTTGAGTAAATTGGACAGCTATCATCTCATCTGGACAGATTTAGATGGATGTCTGAAAATCACATTATTTACCTCATCAAGACAAATGAGGGCATGACATTACTAGAAGTGACATCTTCTGAAAAGGTTATAAAACACCTTTTGTCTTTAAAGGGTTATGTGGCATTTTTCACTGAAATAATACTGAAATCCACTATTAAAACAAAATAATTCCAAATATTTTTTTCTCTAGGCATTTAATGAACATCCTTCCTTCTTAGTACTTGCACTGTCTAACTCCTCCCCTTAAAGAGTAGGCAGCAATTGCATTTTCTATATCTCTGAGCACATTATTGATATGTAGAGTATAGTAAAAAATGCAAATGAGTGACTATAATCAACCACCAATTGAACATTTTTTATCTATTTACCAAAATCTTGTTTGGATGCCAATATCCCACATGACTACTTTTCTCCTCTCTGGTCTAAGCTGAAGAAGTAATTTGTAATTCAGCTGCATAGAAAAATACCAAACAACATTATTTATTCTAGGGCAAAATATGCTTTAGAATCCTCTTAGGGTGGGAGATGGCTTGGCAATTGGAAGCTATTTAAATTAGCTACTGTTCTCACTTCCATTTATAACACCTGCAGTATTTGAAATTGGCATGTTGGCTCCTCAGTGATATATTTTCATAAAAATCGGTCATCTCTGCAGCATTTGTAAGCTCACACACTCAAAAAAATGTGTATGGAATTACAAGGGCTCAATAAACAAAATGCCCAGTTCCACACTGCATTAATTCTAAAAGGAAAAAGATAAGGCCTATACATAAAAAGATAAAAGTAATGACATATTATGCCACTAAAAATCAATATACAACAGTACACTATGTCAAATCCCAGGGACTGCTATTCTACTTTATCATTTTATCTGTTGATTCTTTTCCTGTTATGGAACACCACTTAGACCCAGCAGGTGAAACTCTTGAGTCCTAGATCCACCAATAAAAGCAACTCCCACTGTAAAAGACTTCTAACGAAATTTAGCACCTTTGCAAAGTCCTTGATTTTGATTTTTGATGAATTGTCCTAAATATGATAACTGTATGAGGAGGAAGGGCATACCTGTCCCTGGTAAATGTAAGGACAAATTATATGCTCAAGTATAAATGCATCTTTAAGACAAAGAAAATTTAAAATTTAAAACGTGCTTAATGGATAATTGCACCAAGATGATTTGGTTTTGCTGAAATATGCTTTTTACAGGGGCAATGTCTTCATGTGGGCTAGAAGAGAGGTCTCTATCATTGTTATTACTATGGTCATAATTGTTATTTTAGTGGAAATAAGATTAAACCTTGAGCAAAGCACAGAGCCTTTAGGCACAGGCTATTACCAGGTAAGAGAACTGGAGAACATCTTGGGCCAGGAGAGCTGATGTTAGTTACTCTGACACAGATGCCAGCTTTTCTAAATTATGATCTTATTACTTAAGATCATTACTACTGCAGATGGCACTGCAGATTTTACTGCAGAGCTCAGTGCATGTCTTTGCAATCAGCATAAAACCAGGAACATTTCTGGACCTGCTGATTAACTTGATTTACTGAGAGGTCATTTAGTTTCCTGATGGATCATGAGCCACAGTGGGATCTGGGGTAGATATGAAAGAAGGATGACATATGTACAGGTCTTCTTAATCAGTCATGAAAACCTAAAGCAACATGCCTTTGGTAGAAGAGCAGCCAAATCTGAGTTCAGATTCATGATTCTTAACCCAGTGATATCATAACATAGGTCAGGAAGTTTCAGCCACACAATTATTTTAATGTATCACCTTATCTGTGTAACAGAAGATAAATTTTGTATATTTTCAGCTGACTTAGTAGAAGCTTTTAAGAAAGCTGTCATTAACTATGGTGACTAAAAAATAACTCACATGGAAAATTGTACAATGTAAACTTTTATTTCAGTCTGAAGCTCAGCTCTAATTATACAATATTTTAATGCTTGCATAAGCATTATAGTAAATATAAAAATTATGAGGTTGAATATTATCGTTATATTTTAAAATATATAATGTGTGACCATTCCTAAATTTAAGTTTATATGTACACACCAAACCTTGTATACAGTGTGTCTTTTTACCAAAATTTAACAATATGCTAGAAAAAGGAACACTAATGTATAAGAATATCCTATGTTCACAAACAAACTTCCCTTGACACTTACCCTTCAGAAATGCAGACATCATTACATAGTGTCCTTGATTATAACCTTTTTTCATACAGGTGCCACTAATTAAGTAAAGGCATCATTAGCGGTGCTTTGGTGGTTTGGTATGAGACTGAAGAGGGGGAACTGGCAAATTAAATAGATTACTCTGTGAAGTACATGCAACATTACATATTTTATATGAAAGAAAAGAAAAAGTGCTTTTGCAGTCTGAAGATTACACATCCAAAAACTTGGCATATGCTAGTAAGAGTTTCTGCAGAAATGCTAAACAGTGTATTGCTAATTTTAGGGGGAAAGGCTGTAGTTCAATGAATACATACTATACTCTTTAATGAGCATTAAAATGTATGTATGTGTATCAGATTTCTAAATCAGTTCTAGAAATACTGGGTTTTTGCATTTGGTAAGATATAGCATTGTTGTTTTACTTTATAATAATATAGGTTTTTCAATAACATTTAACTGATATTAAAAGAAAAAACTTACAGCCATTGATATTATGGTTTAATTCCAATTTTAAGAACATGTATGCTAGAAATCATTCATGATAAGTATTCTTATTCCTGTCCAGCCAGAGTCTTCACTGGTATAACATGATAAAAAATCAATTGATAACAAATGGTCACTTCAGAATTTTCAGAGAACTGCAAAAAGAAGAAGAAAGCTAAAGGTAAGCAGAGGGTTTATATTCTATCTTCTCTGCTCCTATTTCTCCCTTTTCAAACATTTATCAGTTTGTATATCTTCAAATACTGACTATAAGTCTTGCATTCTGTCAATTTTTTAATGTACAAGTCATGAAACAGCCCCACACTGCCCCACAAGTTGAGAACTCTTTGTGTTCTCATTTCCTGCTTTATCAGAAAGCAGGAATAATTAGACAATAATATTAAAGGAAATCTTGGCAAATAGCAATAGAAAATTCTCTAAAGAGAGACTTTGCTTATGTTTTTACTGCTCAAATTTTGCCTATTCATTGTAATGCCTCAAAACTGATGCTTCGATAAACACTGAAAGTACAAAGAATTCTTTTTCTCCTTCACTCCCATGTGCCTTCACACACATTAATGTAGGAGGCTCATGAAAAATGGAGCATCAGGAATAAGGGCCTTCATTTAGCTGAGGCATGATAATTTAGTACAATTGTAATGCACGTAATGTGTTGACTTGCAAATGGAATAACCTAAGATCTTCAAATGCACTCTTTCAATAGAACAGTATTTTAAGAACACGCTTTAAAACTAATGTGTTCAGACAATATATGCCTTCTCTATTATTTATTCATGAACCCACTTCTCCCTCATATACTTGAAATAAATGTTGAATTGACTTTCTAACTAATTATAGAACAGTGTTAAGCAAGCTTCAGTACAGTAACTTCAGCTATAGTATCCTAGGAGATTTATGTATATACTAGAGTTACTTGAATTTCTTGGAAATAAGGAGCTCTGTGAGCTGAACTGCTTGTCTTGCATTTGTAGTACACTATTTCAGCAGCCAAACATAAGCAATGCTCTTCCTAGGCCACTCCTTCACATGAGAGAGATGGGAGTGAGGTTTGTTAACTGAAATTTACATGCAGCTGTACAATGTTTTCAATCCTGAAACTACCTTTTATTTTTTCACACTGAAAATGCATCCCCCTCATCAATTAAATGGACACTAAAATAGCAGAAATCCTTCTAAAAATATGTACTTGCATAAATTCTGCCATACACTGCATAGCAATTCTTCACATTGTAAATTATGTAAATAAAAAGTAACTTCAGTTACTGAATTTGATTATTTTAAACTAATGCTTATCAAAGTAATAATTATATATATAGTATATATATATAGCTATGTTTCAGACGTAAATTCTCAGGAGTTAAAAACATCACTCTCTCAGCATCCATTTGCCCAAGAATTTTTATCTCATTAGAGATCCCACTCCCTACAGCTAAAGTGTTCATCAGGTTTAATAAATAAATATGTCTCGCTCTTACTGTAAAATAGTGAAGCACCTTCAGTAATTCTGTGATGAGAAACTTGTCATGTTAGGTCCAGACCCTAGATAAATCTCCAGATTTTTCTTCTGATAATCTGCAGCAGCCAATTAAAGTTTGGTTTATTCATCCTGCTCACCTGCTCTCTGCCTGGCCATTTGATGGCTCTAGTGTAAGTAGAGACATCACTGCTAGTGCTCTTTATTGAAAGGAGGAGAGAATTAAGCCCCCATATGAAATTTACTGTTGAATTTAGTTTTGCTTTATCAGAGATTAGGAAAATTCTTTCTCTCTGTGATGTTGGAGATCAATGTTGAATTCAATTTATTCCTCACACTATATCTTGTTAGCAGTCATTGTTATGAGCAGTCAAAATGTTTTCACATATATTTTTTATGTTCACTCACTGAAATATTACATAGTTTTAAAAATTATGTTTGCCCTGAAATTCACAACATTGTGAATTAGATACACACTTGGGATATATGTCAAGGACCTTTTATTTGGCTGCAGCCCACCACTATGCTCCCAATAAAGACACCATCTACTTTAATGTAATGTGCATAAAACAGGGGGGGATGGGAGTGAGGGAGAGGTGGGATGGGACAACATGCTGACAAGAGAAGCAATTTCTGAGAAGACTAGCCCATAAAAGAGGTCTTAAACAAAATTCCAACTAGCCATCATGGGAACATATTCTGTCAACATATTTCAGGAATGCTATTTTTCAGCCTAAAAGCCAAGGTTTTATTGAGGTAAAAGATTGTGCTGCAGTCCTGCCCCGTTTTAAAGTCAGGCTGTGGATTCTTTCAATCCATTTTCCTTCTTTAGAGTTGGGTCAGTATAAATGATATGAGTCCCTGGTATTTCTGAGCTTCTAGTATGGTCTAGATTATTTCCTGGACACAGCAAAATACTTTTGGGGTTTTGTTGCCTTTTTTTTTTTCTTAAACAGAGACAGAAAGCTATATGTCCTGGAAATAGGCTGATGCACTCTAGGATTAGAAGAACTGCTGTTTGCCCTGCCTGTCCTTTTTATTTCATTTCTCTAGTATTTCTGTGTAGGTGTTAAAATGGTGCTTGTTCTTCTGTTGGTTTGTCGTTGTTGTTTTTTATTTAGTGCAGAGAACAAGTAAGGGAGATGAGAGAGAATGAATGGGCATGGAAATTTACTTAACCTTCGTGAGTCTTTGAGCCATGCTAATCCCTACATATAATTAGGATTTCAGGTAGGTGTAAATGACCATCACAACCATTCATTTTGTGACCTTTTTGGGTTTTTACTTCAAATCCACCCTCAAGGGGTTTATATTTATTTATTATGAAAAGCACTTTTGATTTCAGTGTATTTCAATATTAAGTGATTTGAAGAAGTGTTTCCATCTTAAAAAAATCTCAAATGACTTTCCTGTTTTGGGACAGAAATAAGTGGTATGAGCAAGGTAAATATACAGAGTACACAGCTTGTAACTGATACTGCACAGAAAAAGGCCTGCTGAAGAAAGTTTTTGCCAATAAATTGTAGTCTTACTTTTGGCAAGTCTTTCTTTACAATGTATGATAGATGTTGTGGATGCTTTAATGACCAAAGAGAAGTGAAGGGACATCCATTTGCAGAATTAGACCTAAAGGCCTCATATAATTTTATAATGCCTAGCGACTGGTGCTTTCAAGATTAATGTTTAATGTTATGTTGCAAAAATGTAGAATAAAAATCAGTCCTCACATGAGAGAGTTACAGTCTATGCACATTTATCTCAGAAGGTCTAAGCTGACCCACTTAGTAACTGGAGCTCTATTTTAGTGGTGTGTAGGTGTTTAAAAAGTGTTTATTCCACAGAGCTGCCCCCTCCAAACAACAAAGCAGCTACATTCACAGTAGGCTGACAGATAAACAGAGAACAAACAATGCCCCCACTAAATACATTAAACAAAAATGGCATAAGATTAATGTAAGACAATAATTTGAACATCAAGTAAAACTGGTAGGGAAAGTAACAACTTGTCTGCGTAATACATTGCAGCTTGTCAGTCTTTTGCAATGACATTAGAAAAAAATACAAAGCAACTAATGTTTCATCTAGAAAAATATGTTTCTGGAAAGCAAAAAATGAGAAGCAGAATTTTTAGGTGAAGTTTAGGTGATGAGTTACGCTGATTTTTTCCTAAATTGGTTGTGTATTTTGCAGGTGGACTTTTTAAGGTGACAGGATGTGAAGGGATTACTACAAAAAACATACATTTACCTTGCCTTTTATATTCAAGCCTTCACTCAATCTGCTACTGCCATGGTGAAATCATCTAGCCACTAACACATCCTATCAGCATGATTCTACAGGAATTCTAGATTTCATCTGAACTTAAACATATGGTGAGTTTGAGCTGGAGTCGTGACAGTATTAAATTAACCTTGTTACAATACAATGGGAAAATACCTATTCAAAGGAACTTACCTCATTGTGTATTTTACCCCTAGTATCATCCTTTCACTTCTGCACAGTGAAGTGTGAAATGTATAGGTTCTTAGAAAGATATATCCAAATATCTTCAAAATGTATAGTGTTTATTTTAAAGATGAAGAAGCTATCCTTTACATAACACAATACTGAAATTAAAAACAAAAAATTGTGCAATATGTGTCATCAAAGAGAGGATTGAAAAGTATTTTTAAATTCAATTTTAAAAAATTGAATTTTTCTTACAAGTAGTTAGTTGCAATGAGAAGAACTCTTTGAACATATTATTTGAGTTATTAAGGAATCTATTCTATTAAATTCTTTTTACAAATGAACTGAATGGTGTTTCAGGGTCCATGATTTCAAATCTGCAACATTTTGATGCCAAGTCAAAACTGCACCATCACCTTTTTCCTTCTCATTTGGCTCACTTAGCAGTAGTTTTTAAAGTACAGAGTCCAAAACATATTCTAGGAGCCTGGCTTTTAGCTTAGATTCACAGAAGTAAAAAGTACATCTCCAGCTCCTTTCACCTATTGATCCATTCCTATTGTGCTGAAATACTTCTTGAAGTCTGTGTAACTGGATATTAAACAAAGTGATTCAACCACTTCAGAAATCAGTGTCAAGACCCGTGAAGAGGAAGCGGAATCAACTTAACTTGTTATTTGGGTGATGTATTCCTGACTAACCACTAAAACGCTGTTCACAGAGATATTCAAGTTGGTACAGTGGGGAAGATCTTTAAAGGTGAGGGTGATCAACCACTGAAAATTTTACCAGGGTGTTTCACAACTGACTACTTCAAAGTCAGGATGAGTTGTCTTTTTTCCCTTGTTGAAAAAGAGCAACAGAAAACAAAACAAAAGGAAAATAAAATCTGAATAATGTCTTTTTAAAAAGATATTTCCAGTATTGATGCATTTCTTCTCACCATCTTGGTTTCGGTATGTCCAGGTGATGATCTCCACAGGGTGACAAAACAGTTTTGCACCTAGTAGTGCTATCTCAGCTAAACATGTAAAGAGAGATTACAGGTTCTGCTCTATAGGTATAAATGAAAATTAATTTTGTTGAAGCCTAAGATGGTTCAAGTTTGAAAGAGATGAAGTGGCTGTCACAGTTGAGAAAAGCAATGTTTTGAGTGTACAAGTAATATTTTCCTGTTATGAGTTACCCTAATATTATATCTCCATGCTGTCATTGTGAATACAAGCACATTTATAACTCCATTTTTGAAAAAAAAAGTCAACAGAACATACCACTGAGCACTACAATTAGGAGCTGAATGTCTCTTTTGGCATAAGAATGGGATACAGGGATTTCTTCACTGTTTCAGAGAGAGATGGGGGGGAGGGGAAGGGAAAAATATACTTTTCCACAACTTCCACTGATAGGATTCTCTTCCCTATTAGTAATAGCCTCTTTCTATTACTATGACTTATCTTTCATTGATTACATGCAGTATATTTCACATCTGTTACTGCAACAACTTAAAATAGCATATGACAGAGGGCATGACAAAAGAAATATGACAGAATCCCTTCATCACTGAAGAGTCAGCCAGGGCACTGAACATGGCCATGGTCAAAATTTTCAGTCATCAGCTGTAAGTGTAATAATCTGAGAAATATTTTGCAAACAATATTAATCCTGGTAGAAATGGATGAATAAACCCTGCTTGGGTTTTCTGTCATCGAAGAGTTGAGAAGGGACAACAACAGAGAGTCTGCTTTCAAGAAGAAATAATACATGATTAGTTAAGATCATGAAAAAAATAAAGATGGATTTGCAATTATTTTAAAATATCAGAATGTTCTAATATCACAAGAAGAAGTGACCCTAACAAATAAACTACTGTGCTGGTTTAAAGGCAAACCAGCAGGGGAAATGAACCCACCACGAGAGAGATTATAAGTCAGAGCTAAAATTTATTAATAATATTACAATAACAACACTGACACACAAGGGAAATTGCTTTCAACTCACAAAAACCCAGCAGTATAACCCAGTGTCCTGGGACACAAACCCAAGGGGGTTTGTTAGCCCTTGTGCTGAGACCCCTGTGGTTTCCCCCAAGTCCAGAGCAAAAGGAAATGAAAAACCTGTTGGTGCAGGCGAGGGCTGTGGTCTGGGCGAGAGCGGTGATCTCCTCCTGTCAAGGTCCTGCTGCTCCTCTGGATCTGATGAGAAGTTCCCAAGGTCTTCTTACCCACCACTTATGTACCCTGAGGGAGCACCCAGTCCCTCCCCCTGGGCGGGGACTCACACAATGGGTGATTAACTCTGGGAGCCAGGGAGTATTGTTGAATTGTTGATGGCCCATTGGCAGCTCCGCCCCCTCAGTCTGAGTGTGAAGCTGATAATGGCTCCCGGGGCAGCTGCTGCTAATGGTCCATTGTCCCTGGGGAATGAATAGAGGGGGTAGACTACTCAGCTTTGATCACCCCACACACAGTGTTAACTGGTCCCTCCTGCTGAACTAGGACAACTACAAAGATACTACTAACTCCTAGCAATTCAAAATGAGTTTGACTTGCTGTTTGATTTGCTCTTCTTTCTTGTTTTGAAAACCAGTTTTGTTAACCTGGGTGAATTTATCATTCTTGCTTCTACAGAAAAAGTAATTATGCCAAAAAATCCCTTTTCACTGCAATAGTCTTTACAGTTAATCCTCCCTATTCTTCATCCACAATACATTGTATTGCTTTCCTCACATACAGACAAGAAAATTTTTGGAAAGAAATGTACTTTTATGGCATGTCTTCTATACCACAACAAATTTGGAAGGGGGGGTGGGGGAGAATTACTTCATTAAAATTAAATGTGCTCAATGGGGAAATTTCACCATTTTTGAACTAAAATAAATTATATTTTTCTTTTATTTTGACTTCTAAAATAAATCATTACTAGGATCAAGAGACTGACTTAAGTTTCCTCTAATGAAAGACATTAAATTCCATTATAAATGTCACTGGTATATGCAAGTTTGTGAAGAAAAAAAAAGTCTTTCTCAAGACCGGCTCTCCATTCCTAATCTGGTTATGATAATTGGATTAAGTTAGTACTTCCATACAGGCATGTCCTAGTTCAGCAGGAGGGACCAGTTAACACAGTGTGTGGGTGATCAAAGCTGTGTATTCTACCCCCTCTATTCATTCCCCAAGGACAATGGACCATTAGCAGCAGCTGCCCAGGGAGCCATTATCACCTTCACACCCAGCCTGAGGGGGGCGGAGCTGCTAATGGGTCATCAATGGTTCAACAATACCCCCTGGCTCCCAGTTAATCACCCATTGTGTGAGTCCCCACCCTGGGGGAGAGACTGGGTGCTCCCTGAGGGTACATAAGTAGTGGGTAAGAAGACCTTGGGAAGTTCTCATCAGATCCAGAGGAGCAGCAGGACCTCAACAGGAGGAGATCACCACTCTCGAACAGACTACAGCCATCATCTGCACCAACAGGTTTCTCACTTCTTTTTGCTTTGGACTTGGGGGGAACCAGGCGGGTCTCAGCACAAGGGCTAACAAACCTCCTTGGGTTTGTGCCCCAGGGCACTGGGTTATACTGCTAGGTTTTGTGAGTTGAAAGCAATTTCTCTTTGTGTCAGTGTATTTATTGTAATATTATTATTAAATTTTAGCCTCTGACTTATAATCTCTCTCGTGGTGAGTTCATTTTCCCTGCTGGTTCACCTTTAAACCAGCACAAGGTACAAGTACTATCTCTACCTATAGACCTTCTAACAGGAAAAAGCTTTCTTTGTATTACAGTTAATCTTTGATCAAACATTTCTACCTGTCTTGCCTGGATAGATATACAAAATCATATTATTTTCCTGTTTTTCTTATTCTTTCTTATTCTAAGTTTCATTTAAACTATATAATATAGCTTCGCCTCCATAGCTTCGTCTCAGCTTCTCTTTAAGTCATTTAAATTTTGGGTTTCCCCTGTCCCAGTGTTACATTGCGTTGGCATTTAAATCAAGAAACATTTTTACTGTGATGTAACAAAGTGCAGCCCTTTGACAGCAAGCACTTTCTTGTCCCATTAACCCATATCCTCTCAGGGATTTGTGATAGCAACATTGGATATTATTTAATAGAATTGCATATTTTGAAGAACTGGCACAGATCACTGAGTTCTCAGTGGTGCCACTGCAATGCTAAGCTGCTCACAGTAAAAGATGGTGTGGATAGCGTGAGAACACCCCTCTACTGAAAAGGTTTCACCATGATACAATTACAAAAACAAGTAGTTCACAGAGACTAAGCAGATGAAAGTAAACAATATGTGGTCTTCCTTCTCTTCTTGTGCCAGCCTTCCCCCCAGCAACAAAAGTGCTGTATTGATTTTTATATGGGTCTTAACAGCTTGTCAACTCTTCTGTGCCCCACTTTTTGACTACGTAAGGATAAAAATAGCTTAAGCTCAAGGGGGAGCATGGACGTTTGCCACTTCTGTTCCACAGTGTTATCTGAATCTTTTATTTCTCATGTGTAATACTAAGTCTACAGCATCTCTTTCTTGTGTGATTTCAATCATCTTCAAATAGAGACGCAATCACCTTTCTGCAACCAATAAGTTGTCTTTTTCTCTTCCTTTACATGATTTTATAAAAAAAGTTGCTAGGGTCCTTTTCCTAGCTTACATTCCTTTTTCACCTCATATCAGACTTTGAAGTGACTGAAGGAAGAATGTGATGCATACTCAACACAGACTTCTGAGGGAATTTTAAATTTTACAAATACTTCATGTAAAAAAACCAGAAAAATACATACACATTCCAAAACTTCCAAACCACCCAGCAACTGCAGCACAAGCAACATGGAACACTAACTTGTTATTGAAGGCCAAAAATAAGTCAGACCAAATACTGATCTAATCATTATTAATAAAAAAATCTTAACATAAAAAAGCTCTCTCTGTATACTTAAAGGACAAAGATGAAACTACACAAGAGCAGTAAAGATACATAAGTCAATTTAAGGACTCTTGAAATTATGTTTTCAGAATTGTATTCTTGTCTGTTGTCATCTGTGATGCATTTATTGTCTTCACCAAGACTGTAAAAGCTTCCTGAAGAAACCACTTGATACACTTTGGAGTTATGCATAACCTTGACAACCATTAATCCATAAGAAAAACATGTTGGCTATATTACTATTTGTTACCATTAGTTCATTCAGAAATGGATAAGCATCAGGCAGGTTTACTGATAGTACACAAAAAAAAGTTAGATGGATAACTGACACAAATTTAATCATCCAACAAAATATTTGTTATTTTTCATATCCTCTGATATACTTCAGTCATACTGATACACTTCTGGAATAAATGATCTCATGTACTAATTAGGTTCATTTGGTCTTCAGTGTTGCAATATTGCAGTGTCCTTTCAAGAATATGAATCATTACAAAGGCAGACTTGGATAATAGCAATTTCATTGCTTTGAGTGGTACGCTTTGTCAGATCTAGCACATAACTAAGCTGACAGCAGAATATTGATAGAATTAGTCACTTAAGAACAAGTAGCTCTTTGAGCAACAAAAAAGCAGGTGAGAGAAATCTAAAACAGAGCTGGGAGTATGAACTCCGATTAAGGTTGTTTTTCTCCTTGGAAAATGTCAGTATCCAACCAGGATTACTGGTCCTTGTCCATCTCTTCTATTCTGTCCTCAAATACCAACATACATAAATATGAATGAAAGTGGTACCTGGATGTTTGAGGTTGGGATCTATGCAACCTGCTTGATCAAAGAGACCAAACTGATTACTGTTTATTAATGTACTTGGTCTTTCTGAAAGAAAAGTTATTGACAAGCATTCTTGTAAACTTACTCCCTGTAACTGGTACACAAATATTTGATGGAAGGCATGTACCATATAGAAGTCTTGCTCTGAACTATAGTTCTGAATCTTGTTTATATCAGTGTGAATATGTATAGAGCTGGTATCTTAAAGATAACCTATTGCAAAGTCATTCAATACAGATGCTTCTCCTAAACCTACAATATCTTATTTTTACTGTCATTTTTCTCTGATTATTCAATTCATCAGAATGTTTAATGCTGGCTACTTCCATTAGAGCGACATCTTGAATTATGCAACTCTGTAAAGAACACCGTGGACCATGGACACGCCCATTATGCAATATCATTTAAGCTACTGACAAATATTTTTTTAAATACACTATTCCATGCTCCTAAAGGTTTTGTTTTCTTCTTGCAGCTGAACCCAGACATTAGGAAGATCCCAAGCCTCTTGGAAAAACAAGTCTGCACGTAGCATCTCAGTCAGTAAAACCATCACGCTGTCCTTTTCAACTGTTGGTACTGTAGAAATACATATAAAAAGGTTATTAGTAGAATTTTCATTGTATTCTCCTCAAAGATATTTATCTGCTTAAGGACTTTTGAATGCATTCATATCTGCTTTTTAACATAAAGTTAAATGGGTAAACTGTATAAATGGGTGTGCAAGTTCCATAGGTAGATACTTAAATAAATACCACCATAAATATGAAACAGTAATAAACACTAACACCTGCATAATGTGAAGTAGCATATGATTTCTCTTATTAAAATAAAAACATGGGAAGCTTCTATAGCCTTAAACAAAAGATACTCCAAGTGTAAATCATTGCAACCTCCAGACAGTTTTAGTTTATTACTACTTGTTGAATAACAGTTTTAGCAAAAGGAAAATGCAGCAAGTTAAACCCTCCATTGTAAAAACAGGACTCACCTGCTTGCTGATAGTGTTTTTCTGCCAACAGTTGATGGAGATGGTTCACTATGGAAAAAGCTCTTTATCCACCAATATTTATCAATTAAGTCAGGTAACCCTGCCAAGGGAGGAAAAGGCCACACTATTAGATCCTGTCTGAATAACAAACAAGAAAAAATGAAGACTGTTTTAAAGGGAACAATACCATGAAAGGCTTTTTCCTGGTCTGTAACATTCACAGCATCTGAACAGCAGGAGGAGCTGGAAGAAACACTGGACTCAGAGTTCAGCCTTGCTGTTCATGGAAAACAGAGACACATAATTAAATAAATGCTTTGAGAGCCTACACTGTTTCTGTGTTGAAAGCTTTTCAGATGTGCTGCTATATTGGAGGAATTGAGTTTTTTGACCTACAGAGTATAACTTCTATATTATATACACCATTCTTTTACACTTATTTTTACAAGAACTTTAATATCAGTTGACCTCTTAGTCTACTTATGTTTCATTTGAAAGCATACTGACATCTGTCTGCATAGCTTTCCCCAAAATCACTGAAAAAAATTTATGATCATGCACACTCTGCTACCAAAACAAGCAAGTCTATACTTGAACATTGAAGTTCAAAACAATCTAATTGCTATACTTACCATTGTAATACAACTATATACTAGACTCTGATAAAAGTGTCCATCCTTTACAGAGGAATCCTAATACAACATGTGTACTCTCAAACCAGTGATTATTTCACATATTTAGAAAAAAAAATGTGAATTGATTTTGTGTTGTGTCTAAGCTTGTAAAGTAAACATGAAGCACAGCTAGAAGCCAAGAGTTGCTAGGCTAACACTTTTTCTATGTGTAGAGGGACAACTCTAATAATTGTAAACAAAATTAAAAAAAAAAACAACCTAGTTCCTAACTATGAAAAACTCTCAAAGGAATTAAAATCTACCGGGAAAAGACAGCTCTTTGTCTCCAGCTCATCTAGACATCACCTGAAACGCTTTCTGACTTTTCCTGAATATCAACAATCTGAATATTTCCCTCGGGAGAGGCTTGGCACAGCTAAGCGCCCCTCCTCCAGAGGAGCTCCCTAGTCCGAGCAAAGGGAAGAGAGGGGAGAAGGACGGGACATGTGTTGGGGGACGACACGGAGCTCCCGGACCCCCGACACTCACTTCTGTAGTACTGGTTCTTGGCCAGGAGGCAGCCGGCGGAGGGTACGGAGGCCATGGCAGCGGCGCAACAGGGAATCCGCCCTTTCTCCGGGAGGAGCCGGCGACTGGAAGTATGCGCTATCCCGCCAGCACCCCGAGCCGCCCCTATATGGGCCGTGGCGGGCGGCCCGCCCAGGGGGCGGTGGGGCGGGACAGAGAGAGCTCCCTTCGATGTCACCTAGCCCGTGCCCCGGTCATCCCGGGACAGTCCGCGGCGGGCCCGCCGCCTCTGCCCCAGTGCCCTTGGTCCCTCTTCCTGCGTGTCATTTCTGAGCACTTCTCTGGGGAGAGACAGGCAGGATAAGAGCTGCTGAGATATTCTCTTCTCTGTGGGGAATGGGAAAAGTGGGGTGAGCAGACACGTGTCTGTTTCGGTAGAGATTTTTGCTGTGCCAAAACCTGGCGATTTAGAACATGACTATGCATATACACTAAAAAAAGGGAAGCCAAAGGAGCAATCTCCACTGTCGGTAATGAGCAAAACCTGTGATTATCTAGTCTTGGCAAAGTTAGTTCTAAGTCCAAGATAGAAAACAAAATAACTTTTACCTTCCCCTGAATAAATGCACAGTTTCCTTATGTTGTTGCAATCCTATCTCATGGCAAAACTAGTCCAACAGTGTGTGTCTTTTCCTTTAAGAATTGTCAACAGAAAAAGGAACAAACAGCTTTGGCTATTTAACTTTCTCCTGCTCTGAAACAAAATGTTTTGTCTTTTTTCTTGTTTCCTGTCAGAAGCTGTGGGTAAAAGCACAGCCATGTGTGGTGTGTGATACCATGTTACTGCCACATATCTGCTTCAATAGTGTGTTCTATCTCAAATGATAAGGACATAGTTCATAATAGCTTCTAGAATATTTGTAAGGGTATAAACTGGCACAGGGAGAGTGCCTGTGAAATAATACTCATACAGCAGTTGTAGCAGATAAGCATTGTGTACTTTCCTAGGCCTTTTTCTTGACCTTCTCTCATGAAAACATTGCAGTGTCTCCCAAGCAAAGCTTGGAGGCTTATCTGGAAATCTTCAAGATTGACACAGAAAATACTTTGCAGATGGTTTGGTACCAAGCACTGGCACCAGTTATCCTACATGTTTATAGTGTTATGTCAAAAAACACTGTAACAATAGAAAGTTTTTATATTCCTACCCATTGTTCCAGCTCCTTTTTTTATGGGCACCCAAATGTTACCAATCTATAAGGTGGTCATATCAGTCACCTCTTTTCCTGTTGTAATAATGAATTTCCATTTTGAGTCTCATTCTATTTGTGGGCAACAAAATTTTGCACCATCCTATTTGTTTTTGGCAGCATAAATGCCCTCACACTGAACACTCTGTGAAATGTTGGATCCATTCCTCAAAGGAGGGAAGCTTCTCCCCCAAGAGCCATAGGAACTGTTCCTCTTGGGCTGTGACAGTCGTCACTTTTAGTGGTAGCACTGTGTTCCAGACACAGCTAGTAACATTATCAATAATTGTATCTGCCATTCTCTTTCAGCTTTAAAATCCTGTTTTATTCTACTCATACATTTGTCAAGGACCTTATTAGGAAAGCTCTTTAAGCTCTAACATGCCCATGGTCTAGGCATTGTATTGGCAAAAACACAGACCTAAGTTGTTCTCTTGCAGACTCCACAAATATCCACCCATATTGGAGCCATGCCAAAGCACTCAAGAGCTGGGGAACACCATGTCTGTGAAACTTTTAATTGCTTCCTGGCTGCATGTGTGTCATTTTACTGTATCACTTGGCATACATGGCTATTTACCAGTTTTGTTCTGGAGACCTGTTTCATGCACTTCAGTGGAATAGAAAGTACTTATTTAATGAGAAATTTTCCACCACTTCTCTTACTCAGTCTGTCATTATGTCCTATCTCTTACATTTTCTTCAAGTAAGAATACAGAACTTTCTGAATACAGAACTACAAATTTCACCAGTGTTTTGTTTTTGTTTTTTTTTTCTTTTTACATGGTCATTCTGACAGAGTGCTTCTAAAACACTAGCACTTTTATTTTAAAGCATTGCTACAAACCCAAGGCATCCTATTATCTTCAGTTGACAAGTGGAAATTCTGAGATCCAAAGCAGCTAAGATAAAAGAATCCACAAAGCTTAGATTTCTCATATGAGAGCAGTCTAGGCCTTTATTTTTTATATCTATTTAGCACTATGCCATACTTCATTTATCCACTTATAACTGTCATTCAGGTTCAGATTTAAGTACTCAGTGTGTTGATAAATCAGATTCTCATCAGACATTGAAAAAATTGGTTAGTGGTCACCTATGATAAATGTAAGTAACTCACAAAGCATCAATTACAAACTCAGGGGCAAGGTTACAATTTAGCTTTCAAGACAGCATTCAATTGTCTTATCCATGGACCTGTTCTTTTCTCCCTGGAAGCTTTTGCTGCATCACTACTCATTCTGTCAGAAATATGGATGACATCCTACTAAATGTATGCCATAATCTCTTTAACATCACAAACTCAGTTTATATCCATACTTTATGCAAAAAGAGACAAAGGCCCTATGAAACAAGTAGTACATAATCTGCAACTTTATATTCCAGCCTTTTGGCTGGCTAATATTGTAACCTTAACAACAGTGTTCATTTAACATTTGTGTATACTTAGCTGTAAAATGGACACAACACTCATTTCTTTGTCATCCCATGAAACATAGATACTTATCAAAACTGTAACTTAAATTTAAATCAATATGATCCATTAAATAAATAAATCTCCCACCTAATTCTCCCAGGATTACCTGGTATAAACCTTTGTTAGACATTAAAACATCACAGTCACAATAAAACTAAACTAACAATCTATATTAAGCTCGACCTTGAAGCTGGCCTGTTAATTATTCACTAGACAAGGTTTGTCTTATGACCTTAGCTACTCTTTCCATTCCTGGAATATCTGTGAGCATGATGCCAGTCGTTCTGGGTACTTGTCTTGGGTGTTTTATTTCCATGCAATTTTATGACAATTTTTTTACTTTTCCTTGTTACTTAACCTTCTCTAAGAGTAGTGTGGCATTAGAAATTGTAGTGTTGCTTTATGGCTGTGTTCTTTGAAAGATTGTATGGATACTCTGACAATGTTTAGAGAGATGTGAACAATTTGAGTGAAAGTATCTTTCCACATGCATATGCAGAAAGGTACTGTTCTGGAACATCAGAATAGAGTAATCCCACCCCACAAATTTCTGGAAGAGCAGATTTTGCATCTTTTTATAAATAAGTCTTATTGCCCATCTGCAATTAATATTTCAATCTAATTTTTAGAAGAACGTATAGATCATGTTTTAAGGGAATTCTGTCTTAATTTGACAATATGACTCTCCATAAAAAGACTGAATTTTCCTGGGTATATTTTGTACTAGGTATATTAACATTTTTAGAGAACTTTCAGAAATGTTTCCTTCATGTATCTTTCAATAACTCTAATTGTTAATTATCTCAACAAATTATTTGGCATACCTCTTCTATCAGATTCTGGAAGGAGTCTGTAAAAGCAGCTTGCATTAAAGAAATTAAGTAGTTCCACTATGTAAAGTAACAAAACTTTGCTATGTAAAAAATTATTATAAAAACCTGTTTTGTTTGTTAGCTACTTCCAAGGACCAGTGCCATCATTTACTATTTTCGTTCATTTGTTTTACTCTTCAAATATTCCTCCAAGCCAAGCTGCTCAGCAGGAGTGCAGGGTTCATCTATCAAAATCAAGAGGATTGGAGGTATTGATGAAGAATTAAATGGCAGAGTGAGAGTTGAGAGGGGAATGGAATTTATATTGTATGTGGCCTGCAAAAGAGACAGAGGGCCATAAAGCTGCTTAGTAGAATCTGAGCACAGAAGGAACAAAAAAGGTTTTTTTCTTCACCACTGCAGTGTGTGGCACTGCTGCAAATCATCAACTTTGTAGTAATGACCATTCCTAGTAGTGAAAGTGATGGCTTACTGGGAGTTATTGGACTTTCATTCATGATACTATTTTTAATTTTTGCTATAAATGTGAATGTAATACTCAGGGAAACAAAACACAACAAAACAACGCATATAATTATCAGATTTTTTTTTTATTCCTGATCATCTCAAATAATGGATGACACTGAAAACAAAGGATAATTACTGAACTGTAGACTTCATGCAGCACACCTTGAATGATGAACATTGCTGACATATCAGCAAAAGTAGGGAAAACACATAATTTTATATACAAACTGCACAACCAAAATACTGAAAAAGACTATGTGCATTGCTAAATTGTTAGCACATCTTTGTGCACTTACAGTTAAATGCAAATTTCCAAAAGCTGAAAGTTCATTTAGTTTTGTGCCCTATGTAGACTGCATTCATAAGAAAAAAAGGACATTTTAACAGGTGTCGTTTTAGTTTTATCTTAGCATTTAACTGAAGCATGTTTTCCTTTGGATCCATATACAACAAGCTGCACAAGTTTGATAAATTTATTCCAGCAAGCTACGTCTTTTACATCTTTCTAAGGAGGTGTATGAATATTTGGACTTTTTGTTACTTTTGCTTCTCAGGTATTCCAAAGAAGTAGCCTTAAGGTTCCAGCATCACCAAATATGGGGGTAATAAATTGTATCCTTATAAAATAGTATATGTAAGTGATTGCAAGGTAACTGGAAAATAGAAAATTGAAACTAGACATGTTTATACACCCTTTTAGTATGTCCTTGGAAATTTCTTGATTTACAGAGACAAGAAGAGTTGTCTTGTTATTCCACTTCACATCCATTACAGAGATGCAGGGCCGAACCATGTATATTTTAGTATCCTTGTCTATTTTGGTTCAAAAGAGCATGTTATTGTGTAGTATCCACTTTTTCCAACTGCTGTAAACAGTACTATGCATTTTGATGTACAAGCACAGACTCCGCTCTGATTCACTTTTGTACTTACTCTCTCTGTGTCCTTGCAAGTGGCATGGACTCAACATCATGAGATTAGACACAACTTGATGCCTCTGCAGAGACATCTTAGAAGGTGCTTGTCACCCAGCATGCCCCACAGTGTGTAGACAATCTTCCTCAGCATTGAGACCCACCACCCCTGACACCCTCATTTCTTAACTAGTGGCTCTGTCACAAGGCCAGATGCTCAGAACGCAGCAGCATGAAGTGCAAAAAGGAATCAGAGGGTTTGGGAACAAGAAGCATGTATTCATCATTTTTCAGCTGGAAAATGTCCCATTAACTCAGAAATGTAGTTGACCCAAGATGGCATCCACCACATCACAGAGCAGAACTGTTTCAGATTTAAGAAGCCAAAGACAGTATAATTGTACACCTGAGTTAGAACACACTGTTAGACAGGTCACATTCTGGAGGTGTGTAGGAGCTACACCTACATGGTGAGGTTGTGATGCCATGAGATCAGGTGATCCATGGTCTCTTTGATGGGGGTGTCATTCTCATCTCCCTTTCTCCTGTCTCATCTCCTGTACCACTGTACTGTCTACAGTGAGGCTGTTTAGGATGCTGAAGAAGTGTCTGCTTTACAACTTAGATCAGAATAACCTGCTGTCCAGCCTCTGCAACTGTCCTGCAGGTATTGAAAGACTTGTCTGAAATTGTTCATGCACAAGTTTCTGGGAAGGAATCAAACTTTAATATGTACACTGCTGCAGGAGCTTACAATGTTGCAGTGAATGGAACTTCACACCTAAGAACAAGAATAATGACACATGATACAAATGTCTGATTTCAGTGAAATCTATGTTAACAGGAGGACCAAATTACCTGGCATAGATGGCTCGTTCTTCTATCATCTTGTTCTCCTTCCTAACGCTTTTGTCTGCTCCACAGCTACTATATCATAAACACACATAGCATGTACTTGTATGTCTCAATCTTCTTCATTGCATTAACCACCTCCATCATACCATATATACATCTCAGATACCTGCTCCAATTTTTACAGGGACACCTGAAGAAACATGCAGAGTTAACCCACCCACAAATCCCACCATCCTGCAGAGTACGAATGCTGGCTGTGCAGAACTTATTGCATAACAACATCAGGTCAGATCTTCAGTTCATAATACTTGTTTTTTCCCTCTCCCACAATATAATCAGTTGACCTCAGAAGTGCAAATACCACTAGGACTGACCAGGATTCTGCCTTTTTTTCTAGAGTCACACACACTTAGAGTTTGTCTGAACTAGTAGTTTAAATATGCTTGGTACAATTTTTTGGCCCTGAAGATAAGTGGTATGGCATGGTCTCTAGCCAAACTGTTTTATGCTGCAAAATATTATGGTTACAGCCAAAATGGTTTGTGAAAAATTGTTTGTGTTAAATCCCAAGCTGCTTGGGAACTTTCTGGAAGCAGCTAGGGAAAACCTTAAGCCATTCCAGGACCTTTCTAATGTTTTGATAGCATGGACAATCATGTTCTATTTCGTGATAAGGTTCCCTTGCATTAATTCAAGGGTTAGTTAATTTAATGTGACATCAGTGGTGACTGGTGTAAGAGATTCAGAGCTGGATAAGCTGACAAACAAATGAGTGTCTCCTGGGTATCCATTTACAAACTTACTATGTTTAATATTTGGGTGTAGGTGGCTAATTAAGGTCTAATTGTATTTTCTTACATCTTAGTGAATTTAATGCAGTTTCCATCTCTACAGATGATGCTGGTGGGAAGTCTTTTGCTCAGGCTGCTGCATTGCTAAGTCTTTCAGCCCAGCAAGACCTGGAGCACATAGGAGGAAAAAAAACCCAGACCGAAAAACCAACACCAAAAAAGCTGGGAGAGAAAAGAGACAGAAAATCAACTTCTTTGGGAGACAATTTTTCCCAGTCTCAATCCTAACTGACACCAGTGTTGAGCCTCTAAGCTGGACATACTGACACTGCACTTCAAGTTGCCTTCGTGAAAAAGGAAAGGTAGCCAAGATGAGCACTTCACAAGGTAAAAATGCCCTGCATCCCAGCAGAATTTACACTAAATACTAACTCATCTCACTGGCAATGAATGCATAGTTGGCAGGATTTCCTGGGACTGAGGAAAGATTATGAGGGACTTCTTCACATCCCCTTGTCTACACATCCTCATGTTATGCCTGGAAGCTCTTGTAGAAATTATTTGTTTTTTATGTGATGTACTGTACATCTTATCTACATGTTGTTTTCCTATCTTGTTTTGCTTTCCTAAGTTTGTTATTGGTCTTTGACCTAGCTTTCCCTTATCCTGTTTGGATAAACATGTTTGAACTGTTAAAGGTCAGTTGATCTATTTTGCCTTTCAAAGTAATTCTAGGACTCCTAAGGCTTCATCTCCTTGCATGACTAGCTACAAGGGAGCACAGCCTTCTCCCATGAAATTCAGGGTCCAAAAATAGAAGACTGTATAAAGAAAAGAATGAAGAACTCCAAAAGGATGAGAAGGGCTTTCAGAGAAGGAGAGCAACATAGCCCAGAGAGAGACTGCATTTTTAAACTGGAAACTTAGTTTCAACAGTTAGAGATATCTTGTTCCGGTGTGCCAGAGCCGAGATCAGAAGGTTACACCATTTGGTCAAACTAGTGGAAAATTACTCTCTTTCTATTCAAGGTAGGAAAGAAGTTATGTTTCATGGAATCATAGAATAGTCCTAGTGTTCCTAATTGAAGATCTTATCTTTCTTTTCAGCAAATGCAGAGTAAACATAGAGGACAAGGCCTCTTCTTTTTAATGTGCTTCCTGGTTCCAGGATGTGAATGAGACAGACAGGCTTAGGTAAGAGAACATACTACAAATTCTGCAATGAAAACTCACAAATGTCCCACCAAAGAGGGGCCATAATGTGGATGCAATTCATTGGTCTGTGTCAGGATATACTGTTTACATGCCACTGAGAACTACTAAAGCAGTATAGATACAGGATCAAAGCAGTATAAGTACAGATTTAGAGTCCTAGAAACACAGCAGAGGAAATGAAAGATGGTAAAGTGTCTTTTAATCCAGAGTTACTTAATCTGCAGGACGTGTTTACCAAGACACTAGCAAGAATACATAAACCATTCTCACCATAGAGTCATGTTCTGTAATGAGTCTTAAAGAGCTGCTAATTAACTCTAAATAAAACTAATTCACTTGAGATTTGTTGCTCCAATCCTCTGCTTCTTATGACATGATCAGCACTGACAGGTGTTTGTCTACTTCTTGTAACACTGAATTATATCAAAATTGATGAAGAGACATAGGAATGGATATTTAGACTTATATGCCACTGATGGCGGGGATCTCCTTCAAGTAACCAGGAGTCTGACCACACTGTTGACTACAGGTGCCTCTGCCCAGAGTGACTAGACCCTCTAGAGAACTGGACTGCTTGACACAAAACACATAGCTCCTTGACTTTCACTTAATTTTTATAGTTTAAAATACTCTCAGACTTGCAGAAGTTTAATCTATTTCTTTCTGATAAATAAGAACTGAGATCTAAATGCAGCCTTGCAATTTCAGGAACACAAGTATGCTTGTAGTATGATTTTATTGGCTAGGTTCATAGCAGGTTTTCTCAGTGAATGCCAATATTGAAAAAACAAACTTAGACAAGAGTCTAGAGAATAGAGTCAATAGTGCTGTCAAAGTTTTATACAGTTAAATTAAGTTTTCATATTTATTTTCATTTGATCAGTGTTCTGTATGTTTCTTAACACTAAACTTGATATGATATCAGAGGTTGAGTTTATCTACTTTCTGATTTACCAGTAAGAAGACTGATAGGCATTTTTTTCATTATCTTGATACTGCCAAAATACAATAGTTGTAAAATGGTCTTACAAGGGGCAGTCTCAACTATGAAGAGTCTGATCAGATATAGTACAGCCCAATTTCCTCATCCTGCTTAAGTTCAAGTTTGTCTTCCATTCTGCTTGCAGTGCAGTTAAATTAACTGCAAGTCTCTGCAGTGAATTCAAGTCTAACAGATCCTTTATAAACTTGGAATGGAAGTATTTCACACTCTGATGAAAGCTGACTTTTTGGCAGAATACTGGAATTGACAGCAATTGAAAGGTACACTAAATTATTGTCTGTGATCACAGATTATAATTACAGCTAATTTGTTCCCTCCATCCCTCCTTTTGTTTCCTATCTTGTATCTGTGGCAATCCAATCTACTCCCATTAAAGAATTTTGGTGAGAAAAACAAGCTGTAGAAGACTACCAAAACTGACTGCATACCAAAGTTGCCAAAGGTATTGTAGAAAACATCAAGATTTATAATGGTATGGAGCAGCAAGGTGAAACAGTTACTCCAACAAAACTGGAAAAAATTAGTTGATTGTTAAATACTTGAAAATGTCCTAGAGGATATGATACAGGACATATGTTTGTCTTGTGCTAGCGTTTAGAGAATTTAAATATAGTGACCCACACAAAATGAAAGAACTGTGCAGTGGAAATGGTATTGGGGGGTGTACAGATTTGCATTCAAAGACAGTTAAACTGACCCAATGTATGAAATGCAGGGGTTTTTTAAAGCCTGTTCCTCCTATGGAGAAATTGATTTACCAGTTTCATGATAGTAAAATATCCTGATGTCATAGATGGCTCCAGCTTGGACCCTTATAAAGTTAAAATATGAGTATTGAATAAGCTTTTAGAGAGAAAAATATAAGTTTATTACCTTGAGAAGGATGATGACACAAAGAACAAGATTATTGTTAAAGCTATTTCAGTTTCCTGCCCTCTTCCAATTAAAATTGGTCTTCAAGGGACCAAGTCTTCAAAGAAAACAGAAAAAATTATTAGAGCAAACTTGGAAAAATGATGACTCAACTGACGAGAAGAACAACCCCTCAAACTCTGATGGGCATGAGCCCAGCTCAGTGACAAAGAAAATGAGAATTCATGGATTAATCTATCTTTACATGTAGGGAGAATAAGAAACAAAAAATTGGCTGCCATGCCAGAAGACCTCCTTCAAGCAAACACCAACTTGTCTATACTCACTTGCCAAAATGACTTGCAGCTCTAGCCTGAACCAAACTAGATCAATGTCTTTTAAAGTCTACGTACATGATGACCTAGTCATAAAATTGTACCAGATCATACTCACATATAGAGGGAAATTTCAGTTCGGCATTTTTTGGCTTTTGCTAATGATAGTCTGGAGTCATGGCCAAAGCCATGAGTGTATCTACAGAGTTTCTGAAGAAACACTTCCTGAAATTAGCTCTGGTTTACAACAGGTTCCTTCGGTGTTATAAATTAGAAAGCTGCAGTTAATTATTTGCTGTGGAAAGAGTAGGATTATAAAATATACACTGTCGAATAAACAAAACTACAAGAAGCGGGCTGAGAGTCCCTTTTTCCATAGTTTGATTAAGTAAGCTAGAGTTTTATTTTCAGTTCACTTAGACTGCTACAAAAGGAAGGCATGTGTTCCCTGCTGCACCATGAAAAAAGCTTGATAAAGACTTTGTTCCTCTACAGGAGTTACTGTAACATGTAAATCCTGACAAATCCATAGAAATCTAGATAATTCTGAGGAAACAGGAATTATCGATATGACAGGTGCAACTATGTCATTGGTCTATATGTTTATATGGAATGAAAAATCAAACTAATCAAACAGATTGAAGAAGTGGTTCCAGAATAAATAACAACTCAATATTCATCAGAAAATTATACATAATTTCAAACTTGTTATCTGTTTTTCCAGTTTCAGTTTCAATCTTGTGATCCAGACTTCTAGGAGGCTTTGCTGTAGAAGTTCATCCTCTGCAACACAGACCCTAGGCATAAAGAAATCAAGGATAACAGTGGGGCTTAGCTTATGTTCATAGGGTAATGGTAAATGGCTCAGAGTCCCAATGGACATCAGTGACAAATGGTGTCCCTCAGGGGTCTGTATTTGGACCAGTGTTACTTCATCTCTTCATTAATGACATAGACAAAGGTATCAAGTGCACCATCAGTAAATTTGCAGATGACACCAAGTTCAGTGGTGTAACATCTGAAGGATGGGCTGCCATCCAGAGGGACCTGGAGACAGCTCAGGGATGACCTAATTTCAGCCTTCCAGTGTCTGAAGAGAGCTTATAAGAAAGCTAGAGAGGGACTTTGTACAAGGACATGTAGTGACAGGGCAAGGGAGAGTGGCTTCAAACTGAGAGAGAGTAGGTTTAGATTAGATATTAGGAAAAAATTCCTTACTGTGAGGGTGGTGAGGCACTGGAATGCCTTGCCCAGATAAGTTGTAGATGCCTCATCCCTGGAAGTGTCCAAGGCCAGGCTGGATGTTGCTCTGGTATAGTGAGCAACCCAGTTTAGTGAGCAACCTGATCTAGTGAAAAGTGTACCTGCCCATGGCAGGAGGTTGGAACTAGATGATGCTTAAGGTCCCTTCTAACCCAGACAATTCTATGATTTCATGATGTTTTATGCATACATTTCATTCTTTCAGTCACTGAAAACAAAATACTTTCTATTTAATATCACAGTACTTCTACTGTAGTTGATAATGGAATGAATATTGTTATTTGCAGATTGTCAGCTCAAGAGAAGCAATAGATTTGTTGCTGTTGATCAAGAGTTACCATTTACAAAGATGATAATAGTTATGATTGAATGATCAAATGAGTCACTGTCATGAGTTCTTTCCATGTGAAATCACTGTTCATACGGTAATACAGATAAAATTCCCCTGTGTAACTGACGTTAACTGGATCTGTTTTGACAGCCTGAGCAAATGACTGAGGAAATGAGAAGCTATCATTTCACATCTAATCCTAATTGTTTTAGACTGAAAGTATTAGAGTACCATGTAAGAAAGGAGATTTGCACACCAGCATCCAATGTTACACTTTGAGAGACTGAGATTAGCTCAGTTGCTTAGAGCATGGTGTTAATAATGCCCAGCTTGCAGGTTTGAGCCCTGTATGGGTCACTCACTTAACAGTTGGACTTGATGGTCCTTGTGGGTCCCTTCCAACTCAGAATATTCTGTGGTACTCTGTATATGAAGAGAAGGCCATCTGAGACTTTTATGTGGAAATAAAAATACATTTTTCAAACACTTGCCTTTCTTTGGTACCTGCAATTATCTGCAAGTCCCGTTAAATGCTTAAAGATCTCTTTATCATCCACAAATAAGCCATATAGTCTTGACCTAATCTGTGCTTGCAGAAGTCAAGCTCTATTCATGTGATCAAATCCTGTCTCCATCTTTGACAAATTCTGTAAATTCTCAGTAAATATAGAGCATCCATCTGTAACAAATGACTGAGGCTTCATTTCTGCATCGTTATGGGTTATGTTTTCCTTCTGGTTTTGTAACCAACTTTGCTTCTGTTTTTGTAGTGCCCCAATTGCTTGTAAGACCAAAGAAAAGTGAGAGCAAAAGAAGCTGGGAGAAGTGCTGGATTAATTTCCCGTTAAGCAAGAGAACCTAGAAATATCTACAACATGGTTATGCAACTTCTAAAATGCCACCTCCACTTGGTTCTTCTCACTTTCCTCCATTAGACTCTCCAGCAGCTTAGATCCTCCCTATCAGTCAAGAGAGAAGAGCTTGTAATTGGCTACCAGGGTTCATATTCACTCATTCACCTTGGATAAAATGAACCCCTGTCAGCAATTTAAGGTTGTTATCAAACCTGCAACCACTAGTCATAGGCTGTCCTCACTTGTTACTGCAACAGCTGCTGCCAACCTGAGAGATATTTGACAATCCACTTTAAGCCCTTTCAGGACTGCCAGAAAGGTACAGGCCTGCAGTTTGAGAAATAATTGTTAAAAAGAACAACTTGCCATGATACCTGCAGTTTTCTTATAAGTCACCTTTGGGAAAAAGTAGTTCTGTGTATTTGAAAGAGCTTTGGTATTGGATATGGGTCACACATAGCAAGGTTAAAATTAGGCAAGCTGCCAGATCAAAGTCATTTCACTTCATATTGGCTTCAGCTCTCGTACGTCTGCTCTGTACCTCACCAGCTTGGTGCTGTCAGCCTTTGGAAGGACCAGTGCCTGAACAGAATACAAGAGAAGTATTTCTAAATACTTCTGAGGATCTAGGTACAGGTACTTTTTGGTTTAACATCAGAGCTCTATCTCAGTTATCTCATCAGGACAACCCAAGGTTACCAAACACCTGACATTAAAGCTTATTTAATGAGTTCTCAAAAACTCACTTTTTCCTAAATTTTATTTCCTAAAACATGTAATTATTTAATGAAGTCTTGTTTTCTAGTTAGCCCATTAAATATTCAGAAATAAGTGCAGTTTAAAGTAATTTGTTCAAATCCTTAAGCATATTCTTTTAAGCCTGTTTCTTTTGAAATATGCAGAATTTCAAGCAAATGCAGGTAAAATAGCTGTGTTTCAATCAAAAGAAGCATGTAGAGCAGGGGCAGCTAGTCAGAGATAAATCAAAAGCCAAGTATGAACAAATCCTATGCTTAGACACTCAAATTTTGCACATAATTATTGTGATTTTGCCTCTATATCAAAGATACAGTTTTATAGTTTTTGATTTGTCTGAAAGTGTAGTATTATAAGAGAGACATAAATATGATCTGAACCAAGCAGCATTTCTGAATATGAAAGCAGTGATTCAGGTACAGTTCATTGACCTCATTCATTTTTATTGTAACACAGTCCAAAATTATATCCTTTTCTATTACACCATAATGACTTCTTTAATTTGCCAGAAGTATAAAAAATGAGCAAAAGGAAGATCAGAAAATCTTACTGGAGAACTTTGCAGTTTTCTCACAAGGTATAGTGGCAAAATGTTGTTCTAGCAGCAATCTGTTTCAAAGTGTAAGTGACTTTATGGCTTTGAAATTTACAGGAACTTCAATAGTTCTGAAATAGATAGTATTTTGATATTTTTTAAAGCACTGTCTCCTTTCCCTTGATTCATTTATTTAAGCTTTCTCAAATTAATTTTTTAAACAAGCACTTAATCCATGTCAAATCTTCCATTAATGTCATAAGTAAGCTCAGAAATTAGGAGCTATTTGTGTAACTTGGTCCTGTCACTCCCTCAGTACAAACACTGGAGCTCAAAAACAGGAGCTAGTGCAGATGTCTGCCCAAGTAGCAGGGTTAAAAAGAACATTCAAGGTGGCCCTGACAGCACCTCAGAAGCACAAGAGGGTCTATGAAGCTACTGTGTTCCAAGTGAGTGAAGTCCTCTCACTGTGGTTTCCCTGCTGTACTATTCCAGGTACTAACTGAAATCTGGCTCACCCTGTTCTCTGCACTGACAGCAGGCTCAGCTTGGAAAGGAGCATCTCTTGGCTGCCTTATGGGTCCAAATTCCATTTTCTGCAAATGTGCATTTTGCCAAAGGACCATTAGGGTAATTTTTGTCATTGGCTTGTAGGAGAAAACAGGCACAATCTTAATAGGCACCTAAAAAAAGTCACCTTTAAAAAAAAACAGATTTGAAAGCCTGGAAACTACTATTTGAACCTTAATAAATTTATAATAAAGCTTGGAAATGCATCATTAGCACTAGCCTTTTATACATGCACATATCTGGGCTATGTGGATATCTGACGCGTAGATATTTGCCTGTTCAGCTGTTTCTTTCCTGGACCTGCAGTGCTGTAAGGCAAGCAGGCAGAATTAACCCCTGCTGACACCATTCCAAAGACCACAGTAAGGAGGCCCCAGACTGTGGTGCCTTGTCTGCATCTGCATTTCCTTAGTTTTCCACAGGCATGTTCCTGCTTTGGCAAGGATGAAGTCCTCAAGGCTGTGACTGCATGAAAGATATTATATCTTCTTTGAAAGATGTCTCTTCTGAACAGACTGCAGGGCCTGTAGGACTCCTGCTGCAGCCATCTTACAGCATCAGGACTGTGATCGCTGTATTACAGCAAGCTATAGCTTGTGAGACTGACAAAGGACAACAGACGTGGCAAAAATCTCCAGGTATCTTCAGATTCAGGGACAATAAAACCTATCACCCTGCATTGTTTCTGGAGGCCATTTGGCTATTGGATCTCCTGGACTACACTCTGCAAAAGTTGCACTAGCACTAACTGAAACTGATTTTCTGATGCACTAAAAGCATGGCAGATGCCACTAACAAAATCAGTTTTGCCAAGTCTTAATAGTTCTGGATATGCATTGTGAGCCCTTCTTGATGATTTACATTCATGTTTGCTAATTTCTGGACACAAAAGATTACCTTCATGGGTCTGTCTCAGAGATTTTTCAGTGCTGGAGAGGTATCACACCTCTATCTGTTTCCCAAATCTAGAAATGTATGGGCATTTCTTCTTGAAATCTGCTTCTGCCAGACTCCTATAGAGCCATGGCAGAGCAGCCTGGTGTTAGTAAATCTCTTGTGGCTGTGGATGTAATGAAAGTCTGCAGGCCAGCACCGTCTGCTACTTTCCTGTGTGGTGGAAGTCCACACTGTGTGGTGAAAGTCTACACTGTCCTGGACATCTTTGTTGTATTCAGATGGGATAGCACACAGCTGTGCTGTGTGGGATATCACGGTGATATTTTTCCCTTCCCATTGTTTTCCCTTTCCCTTCCCTGGGCAAGGCTTGTGCTTAATACAATCTCATGAGCTGAGAAACCACAGGCAATACATGCATTCAAGGCTGAGTGACACACACATATACTGCAGATTTCAGAATTACTGGACTTTCTTGCCTGAAAGGGGGAACACAGTCATCCCAGTGAAACTGATATTTGTGATGTGTAGGTGCCCAATACACGGTGCAGATATCCATGTCCTCATAAGACAGCCGACTCCTGCATCTGTGGGGACTCCAGCCACATAGCTAAACCTGAATGGTGATTGAGCTGCTAGGGAACAAGATATGCCCTCCCTAGGAAATGTTTTCTATGAAAATGCTATTACATCTTCTGAAATTTAAAGAGTATTTCAGAGACTGTGCAATTAGGGTAATAGAGTTCTTTTCCAGCCTAGGGTTCTGTGGAAGTAGGAATCCTTTTGTAAATCCTCAGCACATACCCAGATTCACTGTTGTGTAGCCTTACCTGTGAGCAGTTTCTATGTCATGTCTAAGTTGTCCCTTCTTATCAGGAGCCTTCAAAAATATTTCTCATCCAGGAGTTTTAGACACTTTAAATGGGGAAGGTTCAGTTGGCAAGCTCCTCAGATTTAGAGTGGGAGTGCTTCCGGAGTTTTTCTTCCAGTATTTGCTTTCAGTCCACCCTCAGGAGCATTTCAGAAACTGAACAACATGGAAAATTAGGCTTTGTACTCCAGAGTGCTGCAAAGAATGAGGTTGTGTAGTATAAACAGATGTTTGACCAGTGATGTAGACCTTCTTCTGTCGTGAAACTCAGTGTTGATTCAAGTAGAATGAGGTAGAAGTCCTTCATATCAGAGCTTGAGGAAGACACATGTTACTGTGTTGGGGCACAGCCCACAAGCCTGTACCAACTTGCACAGAGACTGGTTGACATGTGGGAAAGGAGTACTTTTCTCTTCTGATACTCAGCCTAGCACTTACCATGTCAACTTTGGGCACATATTTGCTTTGCAACTTGCACATTTTCAAGAGAGAGAAAAATGGAAAGGGTTTGGTACAAAACATTACTTTCTTAAAGTTTTCTTTTCAGCTGTTTCTTAGGCTTCCATCTGTTAATCTGCATTATCTTCGATTACCTTAATCCTCCATGTGGTAGCCAGACTTTCTGCTCAAGCACTCTTTACGCTCTCCAATTGGAGAACTGGAGAAAGAACTGACTAGTTCTTGGAGGAAGAATTGTAATTCCACACAGATTTTCACCCAATTTTTCAGATTGTTTTTTCCTGATTTTTTGCATGGGAACTGACCATAGCTCTAGGGAATCTCTCAGGTTTGCCAGTACAGCTTTCACATTTGAAGATCACTAAAAGGTTTCATAAGATCTTAATCTGAATCCAAAAACAAAAATCAAGGAGGAAGTCATAATTTAAAAATGAGTATTACATATACTATTATCTTTCTTTGTCTTGTTTTCAGGTCTACACATATAGAAAAAGCAGGTGAATCCATTTCAGTATGTTCTATTTAATTTTTTTTGACCAAATCTTCAGCTGTGACAGGCGATAATAACATTTTTTCAAGTTTTTAATACAGTTTGGCAGGTAAGACCATGAAAGCAGTAGTTCATTATTTTATATTTATGAACCAAGCTGAGATGCTATAATATCCTGTCCTGGTGTGATCTATTGTTGTACTCTTATTTCTAGCCCCTCTTATCTGACTGCTGTTAGAAATTTTACCCATTGGTCCTGATACGTTGCCTTTGAATACAATCACATATTGTTGACTGCTCTCTCAATTTGATTTATTTTGGGTGATAAATGAACATCTTGAGGCAGTCATCAGACTTTAATTTGATTGAACAGATCGTAACTGAAAGTCACAATTTTCCTAGAGCACTGCTGAAGAGCAGCCAATCATTTCACATTTATCCCTGCATTGCTGGCTGCTTATTGGTTCTCTGCAATATGCACTACTATGCTCTTTCTAGTATTTACAGCACTACTCACGTATCTTACTATCAATGTTTTATAAGCTACCAGCAGCAGGAGGAAAAAGAATTACTCACAGAGCATGTGATACTGGGGAAAATGCAGCAATGCAACACTGTTACCTGTACACATCCAAAAATATATTACATTGTTTTACATGCTACTAAAGCTAAAAAATCTTTTATGACTTCTTTTTTTTTTACTTGTTTTTCTTTTTTTTTTTCTCAAAGCCTCTAGAGACCCTCAGGTTTGAGAAACACTATACTTTCCCTTTCTTGCAAGGTTTTTTGACATACCTGACTATAGGTCTTGTTCTGCTGTTACATCAGTGTAAGAACATTGGTGGCAAGGGATTCACTTCTGATTTATAAGACTGGAAAGGTTCTGTCTCTTTTCTCTCTTCATTGTTGCCATTCTTTCAGCTCATCAAGCCTATAGCAGTTGGGCTGTAGCCCTTTCTGTTGTGTTTCATAGAGTCACTGAATTTAAGGACTAGTAAATAAATCCATCCAAGCTCCTGTACCATAGTGGCCGTAGGGTATTGACCTTTGCTGAGCCCTAAGTCTTATATCTGTCTGAATAATATCTTACAGGAAGCATTTAGTCTCACTTTGAAGGTAACTAAGGAAGGAGACTCCCTTTGCCAACCTGCCTGCATTTTCCTACAATCTCAGGTTTCCATTTTATACACAGTGTCATCAACAATGATATTCTTCCTTACTTTTGGCCACTGTTAATTGTTAAAGACATGCAGAGCTCTAGCAAAGGTGATGAACAAGAAAGGAGCCTTTTTTATAGAAATGCCATCAACTAAGGCAGCAGTTGATTTTAATGAAATTTACTTACTTTAAAAAGGTAAAATTTTCTGGCTGAGTTCTGATATAATGGAATAAGCATGATCAGCCTTCATGAAAAGAGTTTCAAATGCCCATAATTACTTTCCTCTTTTCAAAGAAGCCCCACCAGAGTGCTCCTCTCTGCTGTTACTAGGCCCAGTACCACCACAGGCTTTACACTCTGGGGAATATGGGCTGCAGCATCTGCCTCTACTGGGACATGTGGGAGTCCACAGGAACAGCAAGGAGTTTGGGTTGTATGTTTTTTCTCTAACTCTAATTCTCAGCACATCAGGGCATCTTTTGTGCCATTTGATTCATCTTAAAAGGATGTCTGTGAACTTAGACAGCCCTTCTGTGTGGCAATCCCTCTGTACTGCTGAAAATCCAAGTTAGCCACTGTATGGGAAGTTTAAAACTCACACAGTCCTTACAAAGATTTTGAGCCCTCAAAACAGGCACTTTGACCTTTGTACCTATCTGGTATCATTTTTAGGGCTGTAAGTTAAAAAACAACACTTTGTTGCAGTCTTCAAAAGTCAAAATCCCTTGCTAGGTCCATCTTATGGTAGCTGATGCTTCACATAGTCTTCTGTTCAGGTATTTATACACCATTTTTCTAATAAGTGTATTTATTTTTGTTACAGATTCAAGGGGAAATTTTAGCATTTTCTAGCACATTTGAGAGAAAATATCCCTCAAAATCCACAAACTGTTAAATTCATTTAAAACTACATAAAGAATGGAAAAACAATCATATGACCTGTTGCCATAAGCAGATAGATCTTCAGAGAAAAAACATTTGTGGCCATGCCCTGCTTTGAAACCATGGTGGAGTACTGTTGAGAAGGTTGTTGGTTTTTTTCACTGCTCATGCTTACGAGTCAGGAAAGCAAGGTAAACAACATGGTGATGATAATAACTAGGTCCAGGCTCTGTCCTGAGCCTCTTTAGAGAAGTAACTTTCAAAGATGCATGTGGTACAAAATACCTGTTGAATACATATTGTGGAACTCTCATAATAGCATACATCTGTTGTGTAATTTGGCCTAGAGATCCTATTTACTGAGAGTCTCACTGCAATCTCTTCTGTCATTGCCTTATGTTTTGCAGGGTAGTTTAAAAGCACATGATGTAATTATGAGAAAATCCATTTGGAAGGTAGACTGACTATTCATCTAACTGGATATGTGTCACGTGGAAAGGAGGGGCAGAAATGCAAAGATTTCTTGTCCCACCTGTATTAATACAAAGTTATCATCTATAAGCACTCTCAGAATATTGAAGTCATATAAAGCCAACACTGCCTGCCTAACGCTGGACAGAACACAGACTGCATGAGTTGCCAACGCTCTTGTGAGGATCACACTTTAGCAAGGAAGAACTTATTAGCTATAAGCGTCTCCAGAAAATCAAAGTCTTATGAACCCAATGATCCCTGTCAAACAATGGACAGCACATAGGTTAGAAGGGTCTTCAACCTCTGCTGTGAGACCACACTTAATAGCCAGGGAGAACTTTCTCCATGAAGATATTAGCTATAAGCATCCCAGAACATCAAAATCTTATGAACCTAAAACTGCCTGTCAAACAATGGACAGCACACAGGTTAGAGGAATCTTCAACACTCTGCTGTGACAACCACACTTAATAGCAAGAAAAGAACTTTCTCCACAGCAACCCCTGAAATAACTTTTATTAATACAAGTATGTGACAGTTATTGTGGGGTTTTTGTTGCTGGTGATAACGTTTAGCCGCATGATTGTATTTAATTGATGACCAAAAACCCTAAAAGAAACCAGCACAAAACACATTCTACAGAGACAAGCACACCAGACTTAAGTTTCAATACAGCAGTGTACCCCCCACGACAGATTTAACTAACAACAGAAAACTACTAACCAGAAACACAACAAACTAAAACACAAATCTAGAACCCCCCTCAGTAACACAAAGCAACAAAATTACCTGTGCACCACCTTCTCTATAATACAAAACAAAAGGGAAGAATATATCTGTTTCCCTTTAACACACATGTTAAAAAAGCGAACTACACACCTTAAAGGAACACACCAACCAATATAAAGTAAGATAAGGCAAGTTATAATTAGTATTAAAGCAGCAAAACACAGTTAGTAAATAAGGTGCCTTTAGAGTAAAATATCCCAGTGAAATTAGCATCAGAGTAGCTGTGAGGTAATAATGAAAGTATAATTATAAGAATATAGGGTACTGTATAAGATATAACAGGCATAGTACAAGATATAAGATGGAATGGATAAGGTAATAAAATACAGAGTATAGAGAGTACATAGTTTCTCACCCCTACACTGTCTGAAGAGGTGGGCAGAGACAGGGCAGCTGCTCTCAGCTACCCTCACAGAGATGACGGCATTTCTCCCCAGGTCTTCTCATCCCCAATTGTTTTTTTATACATGGGTTTTTTTCTTAGGTGTTCAAGTGACTTTAGTCAATAATTGGTTTGGGGGTGATAGGCAGATGACCATGACATAAGCCTCAGGGGCTCCTTATGTTCCCAGAAGATTTTGCAAAGGAGGGCCATGTCATTTTCACAACACTCCACCCTTTGCTAATCTTATCAGTCTGGCTTTAGGACTTTTGGAAAGACACTGGGATGTCTTTGTCCTCTGACAACGGCTCTGGGAGCATCCCTCCGGGGGGCTGAGGTGTTTTCCCTCAACTCATCAAGAGTTTATCGGGGCTGTCACCCCACAATATGTCAAAAGGTTCTGCCTGTTAACATATGATATCATGTTTATATAAAGCTGCCGCATATATGGTAGGCCAAATATTACATTTTAAATTGCTTATAGCTTATAGCTTCTTTTAGAAAATACTTTTATTTTGTTTGGAGCAAAACCTCAAGCACTGGTTCTGTTCCTCAAGGACTCTGCTGTCAGTCCCTGGCATTAATTCAGTTGGAGAGAGACTGAACTGGTGAGGAAGTTCACAACATCATTCTGTCTTCCAAAAAATGTGTTCAAAACAACATCATATATTTTTCAGCTGTAACCTCTCCTGTCTCTCTTCTCAACAGCAAGTGAGTGAGATACAGAGGCTTGCTGGAAGAACCAGAGCAAATATGCACTAGAGGACCTGGAAGGACAGTATGCCAAGTTACATACCATGCTGGTCAAAGTCCACTGATGTTCTGAGAAATGGGAAACAACACTAACTTTACACTGAAAATCTCTATTCTTCAGGTGTAAACAAAGGTTTATGATCAGCTCAGTCTGCTGTGAGTAATCTCTGCATAGTACTCTTTAAGGAAAAGTTGACATAGCTTAAACACAGTCTCCAGTAATAAATAAGTAAGTAATAATGAGTAGACATTCCATAAGCTACTGCAAATTCTTATATATTCAGTTGCTCTGAGTTACCCAACCCCACAGACTGAGCATGAGATAGCCTAATGGGCTCAGAGCTGCCTCAAGCCTGGCTTTGGAAGGTGGACAGATCTTCCTGTGCTGTGAAACACACTCAGGACTAGTGGCCTGTCTCAGCGGGAGTGTCAGCCCAGAGTACAAGGCCAGCTCAGTGCCTGTTTGAATACTCACCCATATCAAAAAAGTCTTCCAGTTCAAACTGAGTTGTACATGAGGTGATATTCATGCTGTCAGATTACGGGGCAGATTTCAACTCTGATCTGTCAATATTCACAAGGGCTGGAACCGCTTACAGTCTGCAAAAACTGCCACTTTCTGCCTTCCAAACCATTTCTACCCCTCTCTCTGTTCCTTTTATTTATATTTCTGTGAATTAAACCCTGTGGGTATTGTTCAAGTAGTGTAATTTAAGCTAACCAGTACAGTAAAGTCAAGCCTTGAAAGAATATTAAGACTGACTAAAAGAATATTCAGTTTCTGCTGGACCACATTTAGAAGGAAAACAGGAACTGGAATAAACTGGTTCAAACTATTTTATATTTCCAGCCAAAGTATTCAGCTGCCTAGATATGAAATAGCACAAAAGTAAGTTTTCTTCATTGATAGATTCTCTTCAAAACATCTGTGTCAGCAACTCCTTGTTTCAAGCCTTCATATTAAAAAACATTATGAATGTTATTTTATTCCTGTATGTTCAAGCCAAGCAATTTATGGTGTTTAAAAATTAACATGGATTGAAAAGCCTTCGATAATGCAAAGCTCAGCAGTCTGGATTTCCTTTTTTGCTCCTTTATATGTGCTGCCAAAATATTTGCTAACCAGCTGTAACCTTTACCCTAGTTTCACTGGTACTAAAATAGACTGTTGTGTTGTAGAAGTATTTCTCTGCTTTTAATTTGCTGTTCACGTACACTATAGTGTGTAGTAACCAACAGCCTTTTGTAGGGCAAAGGTAACCCAATGGAATACAGCGAAAGCAGCAAGAGGAAAACACTGAAAATTTAATCCCATGTGCCAGCAACATCCTCTGACATCTGAGCTCAAAATTCATGATCACAAGTCACATCTAAAACATTTTCTATTCAATCTCCTTTTTTTTACTCCTTATAAACTCTCCAGATTTGATTTAATGTATAAGCAAAGAATTTTAATGTGTATCAAGCTAACATGCTTCAGAACCTACCCCTAACTATGAGTAAAATGTATGATTCTGATTTTGTCTCCTCTCATGCAGCTTAGAACAGATTAAATGCTCCTGAAAACAGGCAAAACAAGGTAGAATATTTCCCTTAGTATATATCAATAGTAATAGACAGGCCAAATGCTAATTCAACCAAAATCCCACTGATCAGGTTATCAGAAAAAAAATTGCTTCAGGCCGTAGTCACAATATGCAGCACTGTTTCTCTAAGGGGTTTATAAATATTAAAACCCAGAATGCAATATGTCATTGTAGTCTTGACTAAAACGAGTATTTACCCTCAAACAAACAGTCAAGGTCACATTCACAATCTCAGAATTCAGGAATATTCCCCAGTTCAAGAGCCATGTCCTGAAAGACTGGCAAGAAAAGAAACCATTGCAGACTGGACAAGGCTGCCCAAATGTAACAATTATGGGCTGCATCAGGCCACAGAATAAATGATCTGCACCATCCTGATTAGCCTGCAGATTGAGAAGGCATTAAGCAACATTGTATTGCAAATTCCCAATTACATTGTGCCTCATGCAATGCTCTTTGTCTCTGTGGCTTGAAGCCATAGTTTAAGCTTTTTTCTCTATTTTAGGGTTTTAATGTATTTTTCATAGAAAACCAAGGTAGGATGTTCTCAAAAACATATTGTTTTAATAATGTGTACATTCTGGGATTCCTAGCAACATGAACAATACAAAACCTCTGTGGACTTTAATGGCTTAACCAAGTCTGTTGATACTGGATTTAAAGCTGAAAAAGAACACATCTCTGCTGCTAGAACCACTGGGGGAGTCCTGTCCTTAACTTATTTTCTGTTGTACAAAAACTGTCTTAATGTACTCTCCCTCCATTTAGTATTCTAACACATACACTCCACCTTAAAACTGAATGCTGAAAAGTCACACATAGATATATATGATTTAATTATTCGTAAATACAAGTGACATTTAAAAAAATTATCATAAGACCAAAATCAGCAATCTGCCAGAGGAAAACAAAATACTCTGCAAAATGTGAAAAAAAAAACTCCACTCTTGTTCCTCAGCCTTATTCCCAGATGTCAAAGAAAGATGAATTTCAGGCAAGCTTTCATCAGGAAGGTTTTTCTTAGATACAGACATGCCAATCTTCTACTTTTATAAAATATATATGTTCTGATGGAAAAAATATCAACTCTTTTACTGATAGAATAGTATAATTTTCAAAGGTTCAGATGGTTATTTTTAAAGCACTGGGGTGGACTGCTTCTGTGGGCAGGAGGTATTTTTCTGGTATCTGTTACATGTCTGTCAATATAGAGTTTTTTCAGACTCGTTCAAGAGGAGAACAGAATCCAGAGTCTAAAGACACTATAGAATTAAGTGTTATCTCCAGTTTCTTCAGTTTCATTAAAAAGCATTAGAATTCTACTGGAAACCATTAGTCTTATTTTCATTTATCATATCATGTATTCACAACATTAATGTATGCATAGAAGTAGAGGAAATACTGAAAGGGTTCTGAAAGAAATAAGTTCATACCTGTGCATGTCTGAGACTTTTGCCTAGCTCATTATTTTATTTTGTTCAGTTGGTGGGGATTGGGATCCTTTGGAAGAATAATGTGTGCACTATTTTAACATGGAAACAAGCATAAAAGTGAAAAAAAAATCATTGTTGAAACAGAAACTGCTGATACAACCACTCAGCAGTATTTCTTGTTCTTAAAATTATCTTATATCGGTACATAGTTTTGTGACTCATATATGCAATAAACGATGAAGTTTAAGGTTAATCTTAGATTAAAGAAGGTACTAAACCTAAGTCTGTGTACTTTTCTAATTTTTTAGTTTACCTTTAATATTAAGGAGAGGTGAAATCTCTGATTTAAATCATGTGTGAAAGATATTGAACTATTACCCTCCTTTGAGAAAACTGAGGTCAGTTAGAAATACAATGAAAACAGCACAAAAGAGGAAAGATAAATTGTCTGATGAAAGGCAAATATGCTTGAATGAAATTCTACTTTTGCCCACGTGGGCAAATCTACATGGGGACCTCAGTGTGCTAGGTTATGTCATGTTTCAGTTCTTCCATACTATACATTAAGACAGAAATAGTATGTCCCATACTGAATGTCAAATCAGCTGCATCACACAAAAGTACTTCTAGCACTAACATATGGGAGTGACATTTTTGAGAAGTAAAGTAATATGTGAAATTAGAGGACATTATCTTTGCTGCACTGAGTCCCTCACAGATCCTGCTCCTGCTGGACCTGTTCACCCGTGAAGCCACTTGTGCATTGACTCACCAAACAAGAGCACTTCATATACAAGATCTTGACCTTCTTCTCAGGAGCAAAGGCCATTATCCTGAAGCTAACTGGCCCCTCTTGGCACCAGGTTGTCTCCATGTACAGCCTTGTGCTGGTGCTGTGCCTTTTTCATGTCACACTGTTGCTGAACTCTTGCCAGACTACCCAAGACACATGGTGGTCTGACTTCCATGGTGTTACCCAACACACAGAGCTTCATAATTGGGCCAGGAAAACAGGGAGAAGTATTTTAATTAAACCTGCCACTTCTTTGTGCCCGATGTTCTGTGCATGCCTCCTACATAGACATGGATCAGCTGATGTCGTGCCATGCCTGTGTTCAGACTTGACTCACACTAACCTCACTAGACAGGCAGTCTTTAGTACTAAAATAGAGAGCTCTAGAAGGGTATTAGTGTGCTCTGGTTGCTTTATGAGCTGATGCACAGACTAGCAGGCTCAATAACCATGTCCTGCTATCGTGATCCATCACACATGGCTCACAAACGCCTGGGCTGTGTCCAGGGCAGTAAGTACAGAGTACGTGTGTGCACCTGTCATGTGGACACAGCTAAAAACACCCATAGGAAAGGTGGTGGAGCATTGCCAGCAAGATTTAAATGAACACTTTAGCTTTCTGTTCAGGAACTTGTAAAGGTAGATAACTTATTACATGATTTTAATTACTGAATAGGTCCTCTGACTTTGCTAAAATTGGGGAAAAATACGGCCCATTTATAACAGTCTGCATATGTAGAGCACTCTCCTGAAAGTGTTCTGCTCTTCTATAGCATGTGTTTGTTGCAAAGAGAAAGGGAATAAACTTTTCCTTTTTTTTTTCTTTTCTTTTTTTTTCCTCTATAGAGCAACAACAGTAAAAGAAGTAGGATCTTACACTGCAGCCAGAGATAAACTCACTAATGGCAAGAGCACTGAGTAGTGGAGTAGACTGCCCAGGGAGTTATAGCATCTGCTTCACCAGGGTTTTTTCGGCAGGACATAACACAACCATCTGTCAGGGGTGATTTATATATAACTTATCCTGCCTTGGAGCAGGGGATAGACTAACTAACCTTTTTGGATCCCTTCCAGACCAATTTTCTATGATTCTCCATGCTAAAATCCTTCTGTAAATTTGAAGTGTATTTTTACATATTGTATTTCTTTTGTATTCAGGAGGAAAACCCCTTAACTGTTACAATTTATCTTCTTCTTGAAACCAATTCAATTTCATTAAGTGTAATTACAGTTTAATACACATTTCTTCATCCTATATATACAGTATTGTTATTCATCTGTAGCTCTACAGTACTGGAACATAGTGACCCTTAGCTTTCCTTTTAATCTCAAGTTCAAAACTCTCTCAGAGTCTAGGATTAGAACTCTGCCCAAATCAAAAACTGTCAAAATTGTAAAGGTGAAGGATAGAGTTGTTCATCTACTGAGATGATTGTTTACATGATGTTATTTGAAGCTGGCAATTAAAGCCAAGCTGAAATATAAGAAGCAGTGGCACACTCAAATGAGCAAAAAGCAATCCACAAGCAGCTCTTTGTAATGACTGGCCAATCGCTGCCTCGGTGGTGTGTACTATCTTTGCCGATGACTCTGTTTTCTCATCCAGAACAGTTCAGTGTAGGACTGAACCCAGTGATTCAGTAGGTCATCTTAAGTTGTTTATCCAGACTGCACAGTGAGACAGGCAAAAGTAGACCTTTTCAAGCTGGTAATTTCTAGTGTTGTCAAAGGTACCTTGAAAGCAAAAATAAATTCTGTATTAATGCATAGTGCCATAGGCAACACATCAAACTCATTACCTTCTTCAAAGGCATTCAAGGTTTTTAATCATAATTATCAGTTTCTTTTGACGGTTTAATAATCCTGTCTCAGCTTTTCTCTGTTCATAAATCAGCTTGTGTTAGATATTTAATACACTCTCCTTTATGTTACACAGTTCACTATCAGAACATCTCTTGCAAAACCAGTAAGAATCAGATTTTGCATGCTATTCAGGTGTTATTTTGTAAACAGGATATCCTGGCAGATTATCTGTTCCATTGAAATAGTTCTGATACATTGACAAATGAATTGATGACACTATAACAGAGTGGTTTTTTTCTCAAAATTTCTTGTCACAGCCATGCACATAAATTATCTTTACATACTTTCTATTAAGAGACAAACAATTCAGATATTCTTCACCATAAACCATCCCTAAATGTTTTCTTTTAAAACATGCAGATGATCTGTGAGCTATTTCCTAGAAGAACATTCTTGGAATATGATATTAAGTGTAACTGTGAACCATTAACACCAACTGTTCATGAAACACCTTGTGTATGTCTCCACAGTATTTATGTTATTTTTAAAATAGGTATATACACATGTGCGTATGTATGCTTAGAATTTAAAAAAGCCTTTAATTATGCTTTTTTTCTTGAAAATAACAGGAAAGGGGACAGACTGGAACTGATTGGTGTGTAATGACTCATAGAACTAGATAAGATTTTAACTTCAGTCAATACCAAAATAGTAGTGCTTTACCTTTTCCCCATTATCTCATCTGATTGTAATGTGACATTTTCATTTTGTAGTCCCTGATATAGAGGGGAGCTGCTGAGGTCAGAAACATTCCCCTACCACTTTTCCCCTACTGCAGACTGAAGAACATTATAGCCAGGACATGTTTATTAGTGCTTGTTCTTGCTTCTTCTCCTGCCCAAGTTTGTATCAGGTCCTTAGTTCCCCTTCTCAAAGGTTCATAATACTTGATGGCAAGTGGAAGAAAAGAGAGAGCCTATTTCGTATGAATGACTCATTAAAGAGGACTTGCCATTTAAGATCAGCTGGCAATCTAGTGACATCACTGACCGCATACTTATAAACAAATAGAACAGGATCTGGTTTCTGAGAAAGGTCATGGCATGCTTCCTAACCATGTGGATATACTTTCAGCTTGCTCAAGTAGGTTGCCTCACTTAGACTGACCTGTGGACAAAACCCCTGATCTATGCCAGTCCCAAGACCACACTCAAGAACTGTGTGGGAGAGATTATTTGCCCTGAACTGAAGCCATGCCAAGAAGCATGCTAACAATAACATGCTGTAATTATGTGACAATTCTTGAGCTAGTTTCTTTGCCCTGTATTATAACTTCAGTCATTATGGAGTCAGTTTCTACACAAGGCACAAACTCCGTAATACTTCAGTTCTCCATATTTGTACTGCTTAGTAAAATTTAAAAATAATAATCTCTTCAATTTTTATTGTACTACTGGCTCTGATCTTACAGTCTTTTCTCATAAGAGGAAATTTTCCAAGAGTTTGCATTTGATATTGTTTACGTACTGCCAGTAATGTTAAGATTTTTTACACTTCAATATGTAAGAAAAAAACTGAACTACATTCCCCTCTCATTAAGGAAAAAACTGAACTACACTTCCCTCTCCAAAGTGTTTTTTCCTTTTAATTCTTAGGAAAATTTTTCACAAGACAAAATAATTTGGGTAAGAAGATAATTTAAGCAATGAAACTTTTTTTATTTCTATCTGAAACTTGCAGTGTACTCATCAGTTTTGAAGCTAAGGTTATTAATCTCCAAAGCATAAATTCCAACACATGTGGCAATGCAGTTGCACTCTTCTTATTAGCATTAATGAAATGCTCATCACCAACTCCCTTATCTACAAGCTGCTAAAGCTTGTGCTTATGCTTTTGTGTGCTTCTGTGGTTTTATTTCCTTTTTCTGCAGTTACAATCTATGTTATAAGCACCAGCAGAGCTTTGGGAATTGGCCTATTTACCTGCTCAGTTCTGAAAGGGCAGAAATTACTTGCCAAGGTTGCTTGGAGAATATCCATTAAGGAACAGAAAGGACAGGAAAAAATCTCAGGTCCCTGGGTACATAAGACAGTTATTTGTCTCTTATGTGTTTTTAAAAAACCCACAACAACCTAAATCACCTTGAAAAGATTAAGGGTGACAAAGAGCAGTTGTTCGATTTATGATGAACCAGCCTCAACATAAAAAATGTTACAGCACAAGTGAGCCTTGGGAGCAGAAGAGCACCATGATACAGGTACTAAGCTTGATGGCAGATGTGAGCTACAGTGAACTTTATCCTGGAGTAATTCTGTTTGTGTATATCACTTAGATGATGTAATAGTCTGCAATTATTCCAATATTCTAAGGACATGGAGTTTTTATTATATTTAGAGTTGAGTTCTGTCAAAAAATAAAAAAGGAAAGGAAAGAAAGCTCAACAATAAGCTAAGATGAAATAGTGACGTTTTTCGTAGTGCTGACTTGAGCAATATGAGGATGTAATTAAGAAATATCAAAAAGAACTGTTTAAATGTTGAATTTCACAGCACAGCTGTCTATTGCAAAAGGCTGTTTGGTAAATAAAATAAAATATTCATTTTCAATGTGTTTCCAATGGGAAATTGTTAGACTTATTCAAACTCAAAACACAGTGTTTAGTATTGATTTCTCTCTACAGTTCCATCTGAAATTTAAATTGTATACCATATATGGGAATTTGGAGCTAGTGTTGCTACAGCAGGCATTACCAAAATTAAGCTTTTGAACACAACTAAGAAGAAAACATTTTAGCATGATGATTTTGATATTTCCAAATCAAGATTCTCTGGAAAATTTATCTCCTGAGAGAAACTTTAAGTTTTAGAGTTTAGGATGAAAGCACTACAGAGTGTCAGAATTTCCTCTCGGTGAAAATTTGCCGTCATCCAGAGCTCAAGTGCCCTGCAGCCCTGACCCTCCAGCGAGAAGTCTCAAGAGAGGCAAGTAGCACTCTCATTACACAACACTGCTGCAACACTATTTTAATAGCAGATTTTAATAGAGGAAGAGACTGTACAGCTCAGCAAGCAGAACTTGCTTCAAAATACATATACAGAATCAAAACTCCTAAAGTTCTGAAAAGAAAGAAAAAAGATGGCTGAAAAAAATTAGAAACCATTTCTTCACTCATCACATTGAACTGTTACACTGCTTATGCTAGACACACCTCTATAAACAAGGTAAAGTCCTGTCCCAGTTATTTCCAGACAAGCTCTCTTTGAGCTCCTCTGACATTTCCCAAAGAATAAAATCTTCTCTATTATTTCAGTTTAATATCTGTATTGATCCTGTATTATAGGCAATTCATCCTTTTTACACTGTTACTCAACTTGCAAACAAGTTAAAAATCACTCCAAATCAGAAAATATAATCCAAGCCAGTGAAGAAACAAAAGACTGATTTAAAGGTGTATCAACCTGTTGACTCCCATTTCCATTTCTGAATACTAAGGACAATCTTTCTTTTTCTCACCTTTATGTTCTCTTTCTGATTTTCAAGTGAAGAAACTGAAACTTTGACTGATCTCATTCATTTAAATACTAACTGGATCTCCAAGCAAGGAAATGGGTTTCATGGTTTTTACTTACTCAAGTTTAGGGCACCGCAATATAAGAAAGATATAAAGCTATTAGAAAGCATCCAAAGAAGGGCTATAAAGACAGCTAAGAGTCTAGAGGTAAAGCCATATTAAAAGCAACTGAGGTCATTTGGTCTGTTCAGCCTGGAAAAGAGGAGACTGAGGGGAGATCTCATTGCCGTTCACAACTTTCTCATGGGGAGAAGCAAAGGGGCAGGCACTGGTGACCAGTGACAGGACCAAAGGGGATGGTATGAAGCTGTGTCAGTGGTGGTTTAGGCTAGACATTAGGAAAAGGTTTTTCACCTAGAGGGAATTGTTCATGGCACCAAACCTGCTAGAGTTCAAAAGATTTTGAATAAAGCTCCCAGGCACATGGTGTGATTTTTGGGGCTGTCCTGTGCATGGCCAGAAGCTGGACTTTGATGATCCTACTGTGTCCCTCCCAACTCAGAATATTCTATGATTCTGTGATTCTAAGGTGTGCTGATAACCTTAGACTCTAGTTCCATTTAGTTCCATTTGTATGCTGATATGGTTCATTTAGCAAAAGTTAGCAAACTTTCTTCTGTTCACAAGCTGCTGTGCATGTCTACCGCAGTTCTTTGTTTTTCCCTGTGCCTCTAGAAATATCTGAGGTTTATCAACCTCTAAAACAGTATGTTTTCTTAAGTATTCTCCTGGGCAAATTTGATTTGACAAGCAGTGCACAAACCTATGTTTAAAAAAACCCAAAACCATGCATTTTTAAATGTTTTGAGACCAGTTTGTTTAGGTATCCTGGGTTGTGCAAAGGTGACCTGTAAGAAAAATGCTTAAAGTACAAAGCAGTGATTTATTGGTCAACCTGCACAGAAGCTGGTTAGGATATCAGAGGCTGCTAGGGTTGGCAATAACACATCCTCCACCCCAATAAGATACTAAAAGAGGCTTTATTGGTGAGAAGAGAATCAGCTGGGGGGAAGAGTCAGCAGCTTTGTTCAAGGGAGCTACAGAGAGCTGCTAACTGCTGCTGAGCTACCATCATCCACCAGTTTCGTCAATACTGACAGACCAATAGCACTGATAGCAAGACAAATTCTCATCACCTTCTTCCCTTCAAAATTTTGCACAATGTTGGGCCAGTATCTTTCTCATCAAATTATTGAGCTCTTCATTAGCCACATCTCAAAAATTCCTAGAGACTTGACAGACTTTGTCACAACTTTGTCTCAACTTAGCAACTTTTTTGACAGCCTGGGTCAAGGCTATACAGCCAGAATATATCAGAGGTGGGCTGTGGATTCTTGAAACATTGATAGCTGAAGTCTCACTCCCACTTTATTATAAAGACTGCTACAGACAGAAGATATTGTATTATAGAAAATAACCATCACAGTACGAATCTGCATATATATGACTTCATTTTTCCCTCTAGAAATTGTAAAAGGTGACTACTACTAATGCAAAACATGGCACTACCCATATTTTTGTACTGCAATTTTCATCATATCAACCAGGTTCATCCCTGAGCCCTGTGTTATGATCATACTTCAAATTCATATCAGACTCCACAACCATTAGTTAACTCATAAGCCATAAAATTATATGTTTTGATTAAAAACTGATAGCCATCATCATTTGGCTAATGGCAGAGTCTTCAAATTTCATTTCTGCAATAGAATAATGATGAACAATTTACTGGTTTTGAATACACATGGCAATAGAAAGGGCATATATTTATTGTACTCATTATCATTCAGGAAGTCTAATCAAATCCTCCTATATAAGCAAAGTATGAATGTTTATAACACCACTATTAAACAACTTCAAAGCAAATGGGTGTGATGAATATAGGGCATAAAGACATCATCACCTGTTCTCAGTTGGCCTCATGCCCAGAAAGCTTAGGACAGTCAGTGCTACCAAGATGTCATTGTGGTCAAAACTTGCTATGCAAAAGAAATAACTGCTTCCTCTTGTCGTGGATTTTCATGCAGATCACTTGTTTTCTCTTGGTGCTGAACCTACACTTCCCTATGCACCTATTATTCGAGAAGCGTTAAGATGCTTATCCACTTTTAGCACCAGAAACTCTTTACTCTGTTTTTCTGATTGCTTTTGGAGGTGTATTAGGTAAAAGACTCTTCTGTTACTGAAGGAAACCAGACAAATGCAAAATAAAGAGAATAAACAAGTGCTAAAACAGCTGCTTTGGGAAAAGTGAGACTTGGGCTTACTGTGGTGGTTCACAAAAGGCATATTTGAGGCTTCCCTGCACAAAAGACTTGCTTGGAAAATGCTGAAAGGTTTTAACTTCACATGCTACATACTCCTGAAATACAGCTGGTTCTTCCATTGTCCCAAACGATAAACAGCATTAATTTAGAATGAACAATTGGGGACTAAAGATGAAGTCTAAAAAAGTGTACTTCAAACTGACAGAGAAAATGTATCACTGAGTACAAGGTTAGAGGAATGTAAGGAACCTTCTGTCCCATTCTTTTTTCTTCTATAAAATGATACTAAATGCATAACCAAATTAAATCAGCATTAAGTCATTTGTGTATGAAAATCTTCCCTCATAGGTACAAACTAGGTAAGCTGTATACCTGCACATCCTTTCCTGCACCTCAGATTTATTGCCAGATTTATTGCCCACTGGCTCTTGAGAAAACAATTTGGAGCCTTTGAACAGTATTTCAATTTAGATAAAACGAAGAATTACTTTCAAGACCTGCACTATTACTCATGTTACTATTAGATAGCAGTAGAGGCAAAAATAACTCTGTGCATCAGTGTCAAGTCATAGACTTTGACATCAAGACATTTCATCTGGTAAGTCTACATCCTTAAGAACTGTCCTGAAATAAGCTGTCTCATTGAGATGGCACCATTTTGCATCATTGCCCCAGACCAGTCAATACTTTTGTGGTTCTAATTATGTGCAATAGTTAGGGTTCTGTCAAGAATTCAGTGCTTCTCGTACATGACAAAATGCCACACAAACATGCAAAAAACTTTACTGAAACGAAGATAGACAGAAAATTATAATCTTCTCAGTCAAATAAACAAAAAGGATGACACCTAGGAAACACCATACACCCTTTGCTTTGTTCACATTGAGACTAAAGGCCTGTCCTAGGCTGAGCTGGCAAAATCGTCAACTGTCCAGGACAGGGTGAAAAGGGTTCCTCCTCCCCCCAACCAGCCAAGGGGAAAGGAATAGGGAGAGGAAAGAAAAACCCTTAAAACCAGGTTTATGCTGAAACTAACTACATGTATTTATACAGAAAAGAGAAAATTAAAAGGAAACTACAATATAGCACACACTTACACAAGTTACATATATATAACAAGGCATAACTTCCCACTCCCCAATTAATACAAAGCAAAGTCTATTACACTAGATCTGTAAGTACTCTAAGAGACACATAGCAAGAAACAGAAAGAGTAACAATAAAAATGTTTCTACTTCCCTGAATGCAAACAAAATGCACACAGAGGAAGCAGGAGCAAGGCCTGCTCCAAGACAAAAGTTGGATCACATCCGGCTTGTACCTCGGCCATGGCAGAACTGATTAAGCCACTCCCACACACTGGATTTTACACCCTTTGAGATGATGTAGTATGGTATGGAATACAATATTATTGGCTAGAAGAAGTCAGCTGTTAGCTAGCCCAGCCCAGTTTAAATCAGCTGACAATCCTAGGCCTAGCTGGACTTTAGAACCTAAGTTTCGGCCCACCTGGCTAAACCCATAACAAGGCCATGATATATATTACTCAGTTTCTGTGTCAATTTATTTCAACTGACAGAAATCTCTTGATAATGAGAAATTCTGGAAAGAATCTGATCTGGCAAAACATAATCTCCAAACAGTTTAACTGCAGTACCATTCTGTTGATTTCATTATGTTAGCCCTGATTTACCCTTGAAACAAAGCATAGGATAATTGATCTCTATTAAGTTGGGTATTTCATATTTAATGAAGAGACGTTGCTTGTTGTTTGAGGATTGCAACCAGATTTATCCCCCATGGTGTTAAACTGAAGTCAGCAGAAAAATAGGATGAAGTAGGACCATCCTATGCCTTTGTAAAACTGACTATTTTTAAAAATTGAAGCTAATAGTAGCCCTATTGCACCACTATTACTTTAATAAACTATTTTTTTTCTCCTTCATATATTTTACCTTGCTCATCTTCTTAAATTGTATATTTTCATGTTAGGTATATTTATTTATACAGCAGGTATCACAAAGCATCTCTCAGTAGAGAGTCCTGTAGACTGCTTGGAGAGCTTGAGGGATGCATAAAAACATGGAACAGACCCACAGACAGCACAAGATAATGTGAGAATCAGTGTTCTAATATTTCCTTCCATTGCTGCTCATGTACATCCATCCTGTTGCATTTGTTTCTGTTCATCTCACCCTTTCCTTTCTTCTGAGATGCCACAAGCAGTTACACACACATGGTAACTAGCAGGAACCATCTGTAGTATTTTCCTCAGCATCTAGGCAGAAAGTAGAGCTGGTTTTCAGTTAAGAAAAGATAACAGACCTGATGCACTACCATGATACTCACTATATTTTATATGCTAATAATCACGAGACCTGAGACCTGTTTGACATGGAATAAAGACTGAGAAAAAAAAGAAAGAAACAAAAAAACAAAACTCAAAACAAAATAAAACAAAACAGGAAATAGTTGAAGGGGGTTTGTATTATTTTCAGAGTATTATAGCTTTATCTGTTAAGATTGATATCTGTGCTGGTTTAAAGGTGAACCAGCAGGGGAAATGAACTCACCACGAGAGAGATTATAAGTCAGAGCTAAAATTTAATAATAATATTGCAATAACAACACTGACACACAAGGGAAATTGCTTTCAACTCATAAAACCCCAGCAGTATAACCCAGTGTCCTGGGGCACAAACCCAAGGGGGTTTGTTTGCCCTTGTGCTGAGACCCCTGTGGTTCCCCCAAGTCCAGAGCAAAAGGAAAAGAAAAACCTGTTGGTGCAGGCGAGGGCTGTGGTCTGGGCGAGAGCAGTGATCTCCTCCTGTCAAGGTCCTGCTGCTGCTCTGGATCCAACAAGAAGTTCCTGAGGTCTTCTTACCCACCACTTATGTACCCTCAGGGAGCACTCAGTCCCTCCCCCTGGGCAGGGACTCACACAATGGGTGATTAACTCTGGGAGCCAGGGGGTGTTGAACTGTTGATGGCCCATAGCAGCTCCGCCCCCCTCAGGCTGGGTGTGAAGGTGATAATGGCTCCCTGGGCAGCTGCTGCTAATGGCCCATTGTCCTTGGGGAATGAATAGAGGGGGTAGAACACACAGCTTTGATCACCCCCACACAGGGTTAGCTGGTCCCTCCTGCTGAACTAGGACAATATCATAGTCAGACTTGAGGCTGTGTACTTAAAAAGAAATCAAAGTAACATACTGCCGAAACCACAAAACCTTTTGAACTGTCTTGCAGGACTTCAGGAAAAAAAGATCAGTGTAAAAACATGCCTGTGAGGTTTAAATTACCACAGTGTAACCACAGGGTATATACCTACATATTTGTAAAGATTGTTTTGGTCCCATACCTATGAATCCTCACAAATCTATTTGTGCAGAAGCAAAAGCCATTTCTGAAGAAGAATTTTATACTACATTACAGAGCATTCTTGTTATATTGTCATAAGAGTTCCAGGTTTGTTCTCAGTTTGGCCATTTTTCCTTAAATTGAGTTTAGATAGTAAACTACCATGTTCTCCAGCTGTGAGAAATATAACAGTCCTGAATGACTGCTTGGCTGTATGGTATAATCAAGACCAATTTGTTCCCTTGCTATTGTGTACAAGTTTCAATTAATAGTAAAAATGTTAAACTTCAGTTAGGACTCTGGCAAAATCTCACTTTCTGAAGGATTACATGATAAGGACTTCCTTCAGAATCAAATCAAAGCACAGAAAATCTTGTTTTCCTGAAAACCTCCATGTCTTGACTCCTTGGATCCTTAGCATGGTTCACATCATTAAAGCAAAAGCTGAATTGACTATCTCTCTTATCTGTGGGGTTAAGAATAAATGAAATTGCGCTGTTCAATAAAGTTTCTTTTGTTGGAGAAAAAATTGTCTAATTTGTGCCTAAATTTAAGATATTGATCTGTTTTCTGTAAGCCTATATTTACCTGTCATCTTACCCAATCCCAGAATTTTCTCATAATCTTCTGTTTCACATGGGGATAGCCCTTTCCAACAGATATCATTATCAAGCAAGAAATCTGTCTCATCATCTTATTCTAGCAAACATCAAAAATCCTGTACCTCTATGGGGAACTCCAAGGCCTATATATGTCTGCTAGAAATGCCCACAAAGTTGGAGTCATCATCACTGTTACCAGATTACAACACAGAAAATCAGATGTACTTTTCATTTAAGTTGTCAACAGAGAAGATGAATAAACTGAAATGAATAACCAGGTGGTCATGACAGGATTGTCTTCCTGAAATAAAGACTTGTGAGATAGCATAAGCATTTCAGTTGAGCTCAGTAGAGCCTTGCTGTGATTCACATGACAAACTCTTCTCTCACTGTGTGAACTTCATTTCTTTAGCTAGGGATAAGCCTGAAGAGTTGCTCTGCAAGCAAACCTAATATTTCCTGCTGTTTATAGGTATTCAGTCTATGGGATGAGACTAGAAGAACTATAAAATACAAAAAAAAAATATACAATATTACTATGCTACTACTTTTTGTATATATTTTTCTATGAGAGGTGGTTGGGAATTTCTATCTTAGAGAAACTTAAAAGAGCCGTAAAATTACTTAGCAATCTGATTGAGATGGACCTGCTTTGAGCAAGATGTTGAACTAGATGACCTCCAGAGGCCGCTTCAAATCTAAATAATCATGGGTTTTGTTTGTTTTTCCCTACTGAATTAGTGCTAATGTTCTATTCTTCTTGCCAGCGTAGACATAGCCCTTGTAATCTTCAGCAGTTTTACTCTGTGCTGGCAGAAGCCATATACTTCATCATAAGAATAATAGAACCATTGAATCATAGAATGGCCTGGGTTAGAAGGGACCTTAAAAATAATCTAGTTTCATCCTGTCCACCATCAGAAGGAACACCTTCCACTAGACCAGGTTGCTCAGAGCAACATCCAGCCTGGGCTTGAACACTTCCAGGGATGGAGCATCCACATCACTGGCCAACCTGTTTCAGTGTATCACCACCCTCACAGTAAATAATTTATTCTTAATATCTTGTCTAAACCTTGTCTCTTTAAGTTTGAAGCCATTAGCCCTTGTCACTACATGCTTTTGTAAATACTCTCTACATTTTTCTTATAGGCTCCCTTCAGTAACTGGAGGGTCACAATTAGATCACTCCTAAACCTTCTCTTTTCCAGGCTGAACAATCCCAATTCTCTTAGACTTTCCTCAAAGGATCTTATATATCAACTATAGATGTTGGGAAGAACAGTGGAAGACTGGCAAGGAGGATTGTAAACATGCTTAAATGGCGTTTTTGATAAACAAGTGTGAACAGCAGGCCAGTAATCCTCTAGCATGGACTGCGATCAACAGTACATGCAACTCCACTTGTGTGTCCCTGCTTTGGTGTTGCTTCAGGGATACCCCACTTCATGAGATAACAGAAATAAATTTACCCTTTGTGTTTTAGCTGTGGGTTTGTGGTTGTCCCAGCTGCTTGCCTGTGCTGACTGAAACAATAGGTATCATAAAAGTTTTAGATACAGCAAATTATCTGGGTGTACTAAAATTCAAAACTGATAAAAGACAGAAATTTCAGAAGCCAAGACAGGAGAATGTCAAAGAAATAATAAGGGACAGCAGTACATTACAGTAAACTTCTAAGGAAATTATCATCTAAACATCCCTGGATTTATCCCAAGCTGAAATGAATCAAAGCTTTTGAAATCTGTTCTTTCTCACCTTAAGCCTTAGCAGATCATTTTTCAAAACACTATTCTGTCTTTGTGTATATCTGTCATTATTATGGATTCAAGATCTGCATTTAGAACAGTGAATAGTATCTTGCTTAGTGATAGTTTAAAATAAATATTTTTAATTACAACATTCAACATACTTAAAGCTGTTCATTGACTTTGTTGTGCCTTCACTGAGCACCATATAATTGATGTCCAATGACTCCACAATTATCTCACATACAGTATGAATATATTTATTTGAGAATTAGCTATTTTGTTATGAATATAAAATATAGAGAACACCACTTTTGAAGAGCAGCTGAGGGAGCTGAATTTGTTTAACCTGCAGACAAGGAGGCTCAGGGGGGAGACCTTTTCACTCTCTACAACTACCTGAAACAAGGCTGTAGCAAAACGTGTGTCAGTCTCTGCACAAGTAACAAGTGACAGAACACAATGAAACGTTTTCAAGTTGTGCCAGGGTAGGTTTAGTTTGTATATTAGGAAAAATTTCTTCATGAAACACTGGAACAGGCTGGCCAGGGAAGTGGTTACCTCCTTCCATGAAGACATTAAAAGATGTGTGAACATGGAGCTTAGGGCTTAGTGGTGGAGTTGGTAGCATTAGGCTTACTGCTGGACTCGATCTGAACAGTCTTTTCAAAGCTACATGATTCTATGATTCGATATGGGTGCATTTGACTGAAAGATTTTGAACATCTCATTATCATAAACCAAGTCAAAGGTTCTTAGTAATTGCAAAGAAAATAAATAAGAATTTTATCATAATTATTCATTTATTTCCTTGACTAATTCTTTAGAGTATTCAAATTTTTTGTGGTATTGAAATGTAGTAGCACATGTCCTGAGGAGTCTGATGTTATTCAAGAGCTAATCTGATAATAATTTGATTAGGAAATGTATAGTGTTTTCATTATATTTATCTCAAGCAACTTCTCCTATGATATTAAAATTAAATGAAGTTAATATGAAAACAGGTTAATGAATCTTTAGTGTGCAATTGTGAAATTGCACAAAGCATCCAACTGGCCAAAAACATCCATATTGAACTTTTATGTTACACAGATACTCAGATGAAGTCTAACATATCTAGTACATTCAACCTAACTAGTCATTTTACAAATGTTCACTCAGGAAGATCAAGCTTCAGACACCCAGATTTACAGCAAAAAAATGTCCCAGCCTGTTTCCATGATGAAAGTGAAATGTAACCCAGAATTTCTTTATGCTGTTTATTATTTTCCAGCTGAAAAGTTTCTCTTCATTTTGAAGTTCCTATTTTGAGTGAGGTCCTTTCTTTTTTATAATCTTCAAAATATGAACCAAATCTACTCATAATATCCAGTGTCAGTGCATATTTGAATTAGGAGTCTTTATACTCCCTTTTCTCCTGTAATGCAAAAAAAAATTATTTGCTGCAATTCAAGTCCGTCCCATCTCTGCAACAGACATGGTTTGCATAGATTAGAAATCCAAAACTCAAATAAGCACAAAAAGATGCAAAAGCAATTATGGATCTAACTAAATCCAACATTCACAAAAGAAATTACTTATTCTATTGGAAGAACTGTAAGTTTACTGAGTATGGAACTGGGTTTTGGTTCTTGTTTTCTATTTTTTCATGTCATTCATCTCTCAGTGTATGTCTTCCTATGAGTGCAGCAGAGAATCTACGACACTACCAAAAGGATACTTTAACTACAAAAGCATTGACAGAGCCAGAGCCTATAACACACACCAAAGCAATGTGTTGTATTTGGGAAAAACAATTTGCCAGAATTTCATTGGGAAACTTCTTTGCAAGGTTTTCTAAACAGCAGCAAAAGATATGCAAGTTACACAAAGAGGATAGAAGAAGGAGCTCTGGCTCAAAGGAATTCTTGTCTGAAGAAAAAAATGCAAAGGAAAGGCCTTCTGTATCCAGTACATTTGTGCTCAGACTACCAGGTCTGATCAAATTCTCACCGAGAGTTTTAGGTACAGAAAGAATTGAAGAAGCCTCAGTCTTGTGGTGTTGCAACAGGTAGTATAAGGTCAAACTTAAAATGTATATTTCCAAGGAAGTTCCTAGAGCAAAAAGAAGTAATATATTTTCTCCTATATAACAACAGAAGCTACTACAGAGGCCTGTAACCTGTGAATATAAAACCAGCAAAAGTGAAAGAAGACTCTGATACACTAAGTTTACATTAAAAAATAAAAGATCTTACCTTTAAAAAAAAACCTCCCTATATTCACAATATCAAAGTGTTGTCTTTTGGTTTAACTCTTGGAAGTAAGCTTATGGAAGAAAGTTTAAAATAAATCTAATAACAGCCTGGGGCAAGGAGACTTGCAGAGGGCAAAGCTGGCTTCTCCTCACACTAAACAGCACAAAATTAGGAAAGGAACAACAACCAAAGTGAATGGCTTTCCTCTCTCTTAGCTTTACTGAACAGTCAGAAAATATTTTTCTCACACAGCAATACAAAGTGCTGCTGTGTGATACTTGGATATTAATTGTTACTTTGATTTGGATCACTACATAAGGCAGTTGTTTTTAAAAAGTACTTGCTGCCTGATTTTTCACTCATATAAATATTGCCTGAGCAATTTGTACTTCAACACTTATTTACTGTAACTTCTGTTTTCATCATAATTTTGTGAAGCACTAAAACTTCACTAAACACACCAACCCTTTTCCCCACATCAACCAAAAATTAATAAAAACATACCAAAGGCAACTGCTTTTTAAGATCCATCCAGTTTCTCATTACCATTCCCCTTCTCATCTCCTCCTTCATTTGGATGCTTGGATCAGATAGAGGCTTGCTCAGAGGCTCACTTCATAGGTAACAGGCACACGTTCGTTTCACTTTCTCAACATGAATACAAGAAAGACTTTACTCTTTTATTCAAGTAATGATCCAAGCATTATGAAAATAAATTACATGTAAAGTATTTCATGCTAGGCATGTAATGAACTCGAGAACTGCAACTGTTTTCAGCCCTGCTCACAATCTCTTCTGGCTGTCTATTGGAAGATGTGCTAGTCAGGGAACACACAGTCATCTAGCAAAAAGGTGAAGACAAAAATGTGGAAGTGGTAGGTCTGAATGAGGCTACACCCAACATTTTTTGACGTTTGTCATAAAACTGGAACTTCTTGGGCCTGTAGCAAAATCAATGCCTCAGTGAAATCAATGACCCTGTCAGTTCTACTTTGAGTAGTTTCTCAAAATTCTTAAGGCTCTGAGGACATCCAAACTTTCATAGTCTTTCATCTCTGACAGACCCTCCTGGCTCAGTTATCAAGACCCAGAGCTTCTGCTTTGCTTCATCAGATAGCATCTCATCAAAGATCAAATTCAGACTAGCATTACATTCACAATGCATCTATCGCACTCTCAATGTTCTCAATATGTGTTTGTCTTAGCTCGTTTTTGTATTTGCATCAGGTGATAGGATTAAGGGGGGAAAAAAGACTTAGTTTTAACATTCAGCACTGCATAAGATCTAGTGTCACTAAATGCTAGTTTAACAGCAATATGCACATGTAAAATGCCACTCAATATTCTTGTTCTACTACTATAGAATATTGTTACGCTAGAAATGACCTTTCACTGATTAGTATCTGATTTGTGTAGTGGTCTGGAAGCTGAATCACTGTTTGAGATTTGGGATCCAATAGCAAAAGGATGAAAGTCAAATAATCCTAAACTTCCACCCTGGATTAACTTCAAGAAGCCAAGTGTGATGTGCGTTCCCTGTTTTCATCCAAGCAAATATTGTAGCTAGGACTATCTTACAGTTTCACTTACCACAGTTACAGTCAGGGAGCCAGCCAGTTCCCTGGCTAGTAGGGAGGAGTTGCTGTTTCTTACTGTCACGAAAATGGATTTTGACATATCCCTCTGTTTGATCTTCCGTGATGAGACTGTCTAAATGCTTCCATCATCAAAGTACCAGTGCCAGTGATCCATGCTGGGTCCTCACTGATGAAACCAAATCTCATCTCTGGAAAGCAATTCCCCATCCTGTCCTCAGCAGAGCATACAGACCAGGCTTACAGTCTGCCGTGGGGCTTGTCTTCTTAGCAATTCAGGGTCAGTAACAAAACCCCACAGTCAAAGGTTCACATCTACCCTAGATATTCTCCTCAAGGTTTCTTTTTCCCACTTCCTTCTTTACTTTGCCTAGAGAGATACCAATTTTTTTTATTCTCCCTCGTAAGATAGTTAGCAAGTAATATTTGAAAAATCTACTAGGAAAAAAACCCAAACATAAGTCTTTAATAAAGGATTTATAAATAATACACCTGCAGACGTATTACAAACAGGAACAAAGAAAGTGGACTAGTTGTCCATGTTTTGCTGAGTTTATAACCAAACACATTAGCAAGAAAGATTTTGAGAGCATCTAAAAGAAGAATTATATTTGAGGTATAAAAGCAATATTATTTTCACATCTTGCTCTGCAAATATATGTGGTTTAAAATGCTCTAGTTCAATGAACTTGGCAACTAATTCTGCTTTTCAGTGCTCCATCAGAATACTTCAAATCATTCATCCTACCAGATGATCTTCTCACACCACTTGTAAATGCACATTGTATTAGATTTTCTTCTATTCTGTAAATACTGAAAATATTTTACATTCCTGCAATCTTCCATTATGAAGTTCCCTCCCAAAGCCACTTAATTCCAGTCAGCCTCCAATCTAATGTGGAAGGGAAAATATACCAGCACTAAAACATATACCAGCAATCTTAACTATCACATGTGCCCTCCTGCTCAGTCTTTACCTGTAAAATGCACTCTTTGCTTCCACTGGTTTTTAGATGTAACTATAACATGAAAACTTTGTTTATCCTTTCATTTTATGGAAGTTGATTAGCTTAATGCACAACACGTCCAGTCAGCAGATGTAATCCTTCAAACAAGTGACCATATGTGCTCTTGAGGACCTCTTCCAAACTGCCAATGGCACCAGGATCACGCCACCAAATCTTGCAATTATGGTCATAAAAATGTAGCTTTACATGCAGACTGGGTCAGACCTCAGCAAGAATGTTGCAGCTTTATTAGCAAAAATTCTCTGTTCAGCACCACTGCACATCATTGAGTTTCACCGTAAACAACCCTGAAAGGCAAATTTAATTTCATTATCAGTTTGATTTCATGTTTCTTACAAGTTCAGATACACAGATTATCAAGAAATTTATTGCAGAACCTTGTCTTTGTCATATTATTAAAGTTGTTTCTCTCAGTTTCATCTCTAGTCCTGCAGTCCTGTACCTTTTATTTCTCTTTGACAAGGTAATTCCAAAGGGCTAGAGCCAGCTAGCAAAGGAGACACAAAGTATGAAGTAATATACAGACTATTTTAATCTGGTGTCTCTGATGGCTAAAATATGATCTCCACAGAATTTACATAATTGTTTGATGTCATAGAACCATATCTTTATTCACACTGATCGTTCATTGTTTATTTTCAGTGAATTTCAGAAGCTTGTGCTTTGTGTATATGGGTAAAACTAAAGCTGCTTGTATACTCAAATGTTAGAAGAATCACTGCTGGAAGACCCAGCAGCTGGCATGTTTGGGTCTCATTTACTGAAATTTTTACATGGTAACCCTTCTAAATAGACTTGATTAGCCTGTCAGAGGTAATATATAAAATTTTATATTTTTAAAATCTTGTCCTCCATTATTTCAAACCACTCATTATGCCACCTTATCCCTACCTTAATAGCTGCTGCATCTCTGGCATAAAGTCTAAACAAAGGTACTTGTCCGACTATACCGTTCTTTCATTTTTGTAGTTGCATGTGCCCAGAGATCAACCCCATCCTGCGAGTGGTCACAGGTCTCTATGACAGTGCAATGCCATGGGAGTAGAGGAGATTTCAAGGCAATGTGGAGAAAGGTCATTGCTCTTTCTTCAATCCTACACAAGAAATAACTCCACATCTGGAAATGGCACCCAAGGAAGAAGAGAAAATAAGGTGAGACTCTCTCAGCAGCCTCATCATGCAGCATTAGCAAGAACATGGGAAGAAGGATATGGGATTTCTCAAGGCTAAGCCTGGGAGAGCTGAGAGCTGATCTGGCAGCTGTTGCAAATGAATGGTTTGGTTGCTTAAAGAAACACTGTGAAAGACCTTAGCAAAAGCAGTTTAATATGAATTTGTGAAAATGCAACTTGACAGTTTGATGGCAAGGTTGACTATAATACTTACTACACAGGTGAAAATATACAAAGAAAGATCAAATAAGAAGCAATTTGGTATTTACATGGAAGCCAGGAACGCAAAAGAGGGTAAGGGTGCAAAGGATATAGATGTAGATAAGGATGCAAAAGGGTTTAGCAGCTCTTAATAACTGAGTACTTTAACATTTACAAAGTGATTTGGTAGGGTTTACTACAATTATAACTATAACTATAATGACTCAGCTATAGATTTGAGGTAGAAACATTCATACCATAATCCACTCACATGCACACATGTAAAACAATGTGTACACCTATTTCTATGTGTGTAAAGATGTTATAAAAAATTCCTCTTGAGCTCAGTGAAACACTCACATCAAATCCCTTTATGTTTCCCAACAGGCCAAAAGCTGCACTTTGAGGAGTGTTGACATGTTTGGTGGGGGATTATAATTTTGGGCTTCATTATCAACAATGGTTCTTCAAGTAAGTATCACAAGCTTGAGAGTTTGTGTGGTCTGAGAGGCACCTCACTCAGAGGGAGGTGTTGGGGCAGAGTGCTGCAGTCTGAGAGAGCTCAGAGGGCCTCATTTAGGATTCCTGTTTATAGGGTCGCAACATGGTTGACTTTGGTCATCAATAACTTTCCATCCTGGCCATAACACAAGTTAGTAACTACTAGGCTTTATTCCCAAAGTGTAGTAAAATGGTACAATTCCACTAAGGCTACAATTTACAATGGCACTGCTCCACTCAGGCTATGATTCAGGTAAATGGCTTTCCAAAGCTACAAAGGAGAATTGCTTATCCTTTGTTTCCCACTCTGATTGGGCAGCTGATGTTTCTGATTGTTCCTGCTCTCATCATGCAAGAGCTCCTAGTACAACTAGGGAGTGCCTCATGGCTCAACTGGTCAAGAAATTCTTCATTGCTCAAACAAGTTTAGTCAAGGCTTATTAGGAGCTTCTGAGATCAGGCCCAAGGATGGAGGTGTGGAGGATAAACCCCCACCAGCAGCCTGACATACATAGGGGTAGAATACCATCATTGTTTTCTGGAGAAGCTTGGAGAGAAAGAGCTGTGCAGTGAGCAGTTATATGCATTCCCAGAGGCTGACAGGATGCAAAACTGGAAATCAGGTTTCTTATGTTGCCTTCTAGCCTACCCTTTTAGTATTTCTTTCCTAGAGCTTAATTTCTCCTTTTTCCTTCCTGATTTTCAGTTTTCCTGGTTCTCTAGTCTTGTCTTGACCTTTTTTTACAAGTCTTCTAGACTTACTTGAAGCTGAAAAATAATACTGTACAAGCTTTCTTAGTCTTTCTTTTCAGCAATTCTCATATTCCTTACAGGCACAATAGAAAAGTCCTCAGCCTTTGCTTTTTCAATGTAGGCTTTGTTAATCATATTTTTCTTAAAATACATCATTCATTAATGTAGAAATGTGAACATTTCAAACCTGAAAGGACATGTAAAGCAAATATATGAGCTCTGAAATCCCCTATCACTGTTTGCATTTTAATGTTTCATGATCTTCAGTATCAAGAACAGTATTTTTCAAAGTTATGTGTAATGAAGGTGACCTTTTCACTTCTCAGGAAAACCCTAAATAATTAATTATCTGTCTGGTGCTAACATCAATAAACATAGTCATCATTTCTTGAGCTTTCTGACAGCAGTGGGGAAAAAAACAACACATTTGGGTCTCTTGCTGAAACTGGCGTTCTTTGGATTTACAGTGCTCTCTTGTGGCCAGATCAGGCATCTACACGACAATAATCTGCTACCCTAAGAACATCCTTAGTCTTTTGGAATGTTATGGTCATTCTCCAATTGTCATAAAATGTTACAAATGTTAAAATCTGTCAATACAGATGTTTTACAGAAGTATGTTATTTTTTGGGTTTTTTTTCCACTGGGCAAGTTGTCTAAGTTCTCCATTTATCAAAAGCACCCTCCAAATACTCAACTATTTGAAAACCATACATAGAAAAGAAAATTTTGCTCCTGTCACTGAAAGAATAATTTAATATAAACTTTACTTTTAAAAATATTAATATTTAATGTGTATTTTTTACATCTATCATTCATAGGTTTTCACAGTATCACAGTATGGTTTGGGTTGGTTGCTCAAAGCACCATCCAATTCAGGCTAGAACACTTCCAGGGAGGGAGAGTCCACAGCTGATCTGGGCAACCTGTTCTACTCTCTCACTATTCTCACAGTAAAGAATTTCTTTCTTTTATAAAGTCTAAACCTACAGTCTTTCAGTTTAAAGCCATTATCCCATGCCCTGTCACTACATGTCCTTGTACAAAGTCCCTCACCATCCTTCTTGTAGGCCCTTTTTAGGTACTAGAAACTGTTATAAGGTCTCCCTGGAACCTTCTCTTTTCCAGACTGAACAGCTTCAACTCTCTCAGCCTGTCTTCACAGGAGATGAGTTCCAGTCCTCTAATTATCTCCATGGCTCTCCTCTTGACTTGGTCCAGAAGGTCCGCATCCTTCTTATTTTGAGGACCCCTAAACCTGATGCAGTGCTCCAGGTGGGTCTCACAAAAGCAGAGTTGAGAGCCAGAACCACATCCATTGACCTTCTTGTCACATTCTTTTGATGCAGCCCAGGATTTGGTTGGATATCTGGGCTGTAAGCACACACTGACAGGTCCCATCAGCCTCTCATCTAGCAAGATACCCAAATCTTCTCCTTAGGGTTGCTCTCAATCCATTCTCTGTCCAGCCTGTATTTGTGCTTAGGATTGTCCCAACTCAGGTGCAGATCTTTTCACTTGACTTTATTTGATTTCATGAAATTCACATAGTCCCACCTCTCTAGCCTTTCAAGCTCCCTCAAGATGGTATCTCTTCCCACCAACATGTCAACTACACCACACAGATTGTTGTCACTGTCAAACTTGCAGAGAGTGCACTCAATCCCACTGCCCATATTGCTGTGGAGATGTTAAACAGTGTTAATTGCAGTATCACCTCCCAAGGAACACCACTCATCACTGGCCCCCACTTGTAAATTGAGCCATTGACCATAGCTCTTTGAGTGAGTGCATCATCCAGCCAATTCCTTGTCCACCAAGTTGTCCATCTGTCAAATCCATGGCTCTCCAGTTTAAAGACAAAGATGTCATGCAAAACAGTATCCAATGCTTTGCACAAGTCCAGGTAAATTATGTCAGTTGCTCTTTCCTTCTCCTTCAGTTCTGTAACTCTGTCATAGAAGGCTACCAGTTTTTTCAGGTACGATTTGCCCTTAGTGATGTCATGTCATCTGTCACCAAATACCTCCTTATTTTCCGTGTACCTTAGCACAGTTTCCAGGAGGATTTGCTCCATGATCTTGCCAGGCATTAAGGTGAGACTGACCAGGCTGTAGTTCCCTGGGTCTTCTTTATTTTTCTTTTTAAAAATGGCACTTACACTTCCTCTTTTCTAGTCAGAGGGAACTTCACTAGAGTGCCACAACCTCTCAGATGTCATGGAAAATGGATTAACCACATTCTCTGACAGTTACCTCAGGATCCATGGATGTATCTCATCAGATCCTGGCTTGTGCACTGTCAGGCTGCTTAGATGGTCTCATACCTTATGTTCTCCTACAGTAGGTGGCTTATTCTCTCAGTCCCTGCCTTTACCTTCTGTGACTTGGGCAGTGTGGTTGGAGCATGTGCTGGTGAAGACTAAGTCAAAAACTCATTGCATACCTCAGCCTTCTCCATATCCCAGGTAACCAAGTCTCCCATTTACTTTTGGAGAGCAACCCCATTTTTCCCAGTCTTTTTTTTCACTAACATACCTATAGGAACTTTTCTTGTTGTGCATGGTATCCCTGCCCAGATTTAATTCTATCAGGTCTTTAGCTTTCCTAACTTGAGCTGTGGCTGCTGGGACAATTCCTCTGCATTCTTTGCAGGCTACCTGTTCTTGCTTCAACCCTCTGTAGGCTTCCTTTTTGTGTTTGAGTTTGTCCAGGAACAACTTTTCATCCACACAGGACTCCTGCCATTTTTGCTGACTTGCTCTTTGTTGGGATGCATCGATGCTGAGCTTAGAGGAGGTGATCCTGAATATCAACCAGCTTTCTTGAACTTGTCTTCACTCCAGAGCTTTATCCCATGGTACTCTCCCAAGCAAGTCCTTTAAGAGGACACAGTCTGCTTTCCTGAAGTCCAGTTTATATAATTTAGACTATAAGTTTCCAGATATATCAGTAAGTCTCCTTGAAAACCATAGGTTCAATGTTAAAAAAATAATATACCTGGAATTGAGGAAAATTATTCATCCTGCCAGTGTGTGCGCAGCCCAAATCTACCTTGATGCTCCTCCATTTTAAATGTGTACTGAGGTTTCCAGGCCTGCATTTCCTCATGCAATAAGATGTGATACAGGAGTGCACGTGAGGCAGACACAGTAGGGCTGTAGACAGACTGATACAACAGAACCATACTCTCATAACACCCAAGTACTCATGATGAGGCACAGCAGAGTGATCCATCCTACAGTAGAATCTGTTATCATCCTCTTCACAGCCTCATGCTCTTCACAATGTTCCCCTTTCTGTCACTGAACCAACTGAGAGCTATCTGCATAACTATCTCATTACTCTCAGATGAAGAGAGAGGTGGGCAATAAACTGCCATTAAGCTCAAGAACACAGTAACATCTTTATTCTTCTACATTGGGGGAGTAGATTTAGGAAGAAAAAGCTCAAGTTTATGTGAGGATGGTGTCTCACCCCATCTTTACTTCTATCTAATTAAACATAAACCATAAAATCTTTCATGTGTACATAATACAACTTCCTTGGGAGGAAAAGAGAAGGGGCAGGCACTGATGTCTTCTCTGTGGTGACCAGTGACAAGGTCCAACTGAATGACCTGAAGCTGTGTCAGGGGAGATTTAGGTTAGATATTTTAAAAAAGTTCTTCACTCAGAGGGTCATTAAGTGTTTGAACAGGCTTCCCAGGGAAGTCATTACAGCACCAACACTGACAAAATTCAAGAAGCATTTGGATGATACTCTCAGGAACATGGTATGACACTTAGGGATGGCCCTGTGCAGGGCTAAGTGTGGGACTTGGTGATCCTTGTGAGTCCCTTCCAACTCAGCATATTCTGTGGTTTTGTGATAATACTAGCAAGGATGCCTCAAGTTCTCAAAATTTTCTAAATTCATTGACTCATAGGCATTCATGTTATAAGACAAAATATTGTTGATGATGTACAATTATTCATTTGATCAGTAAAAACATCTAACTGCAAAAGCATAACTTAAGAGGAATCTCTCCATTAGGTTAGAACAACTTTGTACTTACTAGATTCAACCTCATCCATAAGAAGCTAGGAAAAAATATAGACAAGGAAGAAAGAAATGTAGAAAACCCAGAATCAGGCAGAGAAAAAAAGTTAACTGAACACATAGTTATTGCTAAGTAGCATCTCTCACTGATTTGGGCATTTTGCTTTAAAAAAAAAACTAATTTCACTATACTGGTTTTATTAGTAGTGTAAAAATAGCTGCTAAAAAGAAACATAAAATGCAATATATCAAGTGCAATATATTTAAGTGTGCTTCATATAAAATTTTCAAAGAGAATAATCAAGGACAAGAACCCTTTTTTTCTTCCTGATGTTGTTCTCTTCCTGCTAAATTTGGATTGCCCTTCAAATATTTCAGAGTTTGTATATAACCTTGATATCCTTCCTCTCTCTTACTACATAACTAATTTTAGCATGACTGTTGAACAGTTGGTGAATAATTGCCTTGAAAAATAAAGAAACAGAAAACTAATCTCTAAGAACATTTTCATTTTTACAGACACTAGTCAAATACCTGAATGTAAACCAGGGGGTAAGAATTAAACTCCTTCCTTGCAATTATTATGTCTCTGGAGTACCAAACTTCTGCTTTTAAAGAGCAGATATACTTGTTTCAAAGACACTGTAACCTTCTAACAGCTTGCCTGATGGAGATTTCTGTTAAAAAGCATGCTACAGATTGTTAAGTGAAGAACACAAAAATATTTTGTTTAATAATTTATTCATTAGCAGTTTATAGCATCATCAAAATTATTTTCTGTTATGTTGCATGCTAAATATGCTCACATGTACTAGACCACTTTGAACATCTTGTAATTTGAAGATGTAATTCTTAGCTCTGTATAGGGAACTATGGATATAAACACCAGAGAGTGGATGGATGAAGCAGTTTAATTTTTTTTCTCCTAATCCCCTTAAATTACTTTTCAAGTTTGTGTCAAGCCATAATTCATTTTTATCCAAAAGAAACCAGACTTATGTAATCATAAGTCTGTATAGATAGTATATGTGAGTTTGCATGTCCTTCAATTTTTGCTTACAGTATACACCACTCAATTTGAACAGATAAAACAAATCCTAATGTGCTGAGTTTCTAAAATTGAAATTAAAAAAGGCAGCCAGTTGGATGAGAACAGCTTTCTTAGTATCTTCACTGAAAGCATGTAGTTTGATCTCTCAAAAAAACACCCAGAAATCCATTGCCAAGAGGAATGCTAAAACATCCAGCCATGGAAATGCTGTAGTTGGAACTCACTGCTTATCTGACATCAGCAAAAGCAGCACAGGAAGCAAGTCTAAAAACCAGACCACCATTTCTGCTTTCCATGATGCTGCTTGCTTTTCCATGAAAGCATTATAGTGGTAAATTATTAATGACATTGAAATACCTCTGTTACTTTACAGTTTTGTTTTAAATCATACATAAAAATAGAATTAAATAATCTCCATGAGTTATTCTATCACTTCCAAACAGAAAAATTTCTGAAAAACAAACAAAAAGTCCCCCAATAGGTGATTATTTGATATATATTAGTTGATTTCCAATGTCACTATGGGTTTAGGCTTCATATGTAAACTTCAGGTTGAAAAGTTTCAAATTCTCTGAAAATAAAACTGATATTACATATCTTTAATCTGCATGGATATGAGCTTGATTCTGCCATATCTGTGGCCGTTCTTATGCCAGCATTTGGACCAGAGCAGTAAATAAATTAAGACTATGGTATAATTTTAAGACAAGCCTTACAAAAAAAATTCATTTTATTGTATCAGCATATTGAAATGCCAATATTGCATTAGAAGACCTACATAAAAGACTATACTGCTAACACTTTACCTCAAGTCTACCACAAGTCTTTTAGTATGATGTTGTGTTGTGTAGCCTTTTGGTGTGGGTAAGCAGGTGCTCCTGTCAAATGCTAAAGCAGATGTGAGATTTAACACAACGAATCATCTTTTTGCCACTAGCCTTCCAGAGAGCATGTTTAAGACCATTTTTTACCTACTTGGCTTAAAAAATGCAACCATGTTTCTCCTCTTGTTGCAGTTCCTCTTAGTTTTATTCCTGCGTTTTCCTTATAGCTCATTATTAAAAGCAAAATTAGTGGGATAGCTTTCAAAGAACGCTTTATGAAAGGCAGAGACATCTCAACACTAGTGTCAGTATGAGACAGCTGTAAGAGGCTCCTTAACATTTCAAACAACAAAATTTCAGAAATATGCAGTTTGGCTCTCTAGGCTTGAAGACCAATAAAACCTATAGGATTTTTTTGCAAGACCAGGCAACCAAAAGGAAATACTTTGAATGGTAATGCAAGAAATCCCGAGGAATCACAGCCAGGGAGTCAATGCAGTCTTCTGTGTTGAGTACATTCCTATGCTGAACAGAGTAGTATACAGCTATGATGCCACTACACACAACCAGGAGACTTAATTGGAAAAACTGTATAAAATATTGCAAAAATTCATATAATACTCTAATGAACATGGGAAGAGTCTTGGGCTCCACATTATGTGACACAACGTGTACTTTAACCAGCTTAACTCACCCTTTGAAAACGCCCTTTCTAGATCTCCTGGCAGCAAGCACGAATGGGAGCAGACAGCAAGTGCTACTTCCCTTCTACTGTTACCAATGAAATTGGATCCTCAAAAAGAAGTTGCATCCATGCCCAAAAGCACGAAAGGGCAAGGCCTCTTCCTGTGAGTCATACATCCTTCTATCTTGTGGAAGAAAAGAATCACTCTTAAAACAGAAAAAAACATTTGAGCATTATAAGGCATTTCCTCAGTTTCCTCCTGAGGTATACTGATAGACCTCACAAAAGGTGGGCAGCAAACCTAAATGTCATTGTACTGCACTGGAAGCCTAGAAAAAAATGTGGAGGAGTAAGGAATAAAAGCTAGGCAAAGATATTGTACTGAGCTTAAAATTACTGTTTCTGGCCACTTAAAATAGAGAAGATATGGCTACCCTATAACTACAGCTATGGTATACCTATGTAACTGATACTACTTTTTTCCTTCTGAATTTTGGATAATGTTGACAATAATATAAACTGATGAACATTTCCATTTTATATCTGTTGGTGTTTTTTTATACTAGTAGAATACACACTAGGTTTTCTCAAAGGAGAAAGTCAGATAGGAGATAGTGAGCAAATCTAAGTTTTAGTCATCACCCTACATTATGAATAAATTATGGATTGTTATGGATTTCAATCATATACATACTGTTGACTGTCTTAAAAAGAGTTATTTTTCACCATTCTTTCACCAGTTTTATAGCAGAATCTTTGTCCTCAGTTTCACATATAAGTACGTAACTGGTCAATGTGATTGATTTGTCTCTCTCTTCAGAAGGCAGCTTAAAATGCAAAAAATGGAATCTTGAAAATCTCGAATCTTGAAAATCAGAAGTATAATAAATTCAAAGTGGACAATATGACAGGCAGATATGAAAATATTACACTCTTAAAAATCTGCACATTTGTTTTGGACATCTTCAAAGCTTTGCTCTAGAATGAAAGGTGTCCAAACTGAAAGTTGCTTTTCTGTAGTGAATACATGGAAAGTATGACAATGTGAATGAAAAAGCAAGATGCAACACTTCTGTATATACATGCTAATTTGAGTTCTAAATCTCTTCAGACAAATCAAACCATACTAAAGATTAAGTGATTTTCCAAAGTTTAGGCTGAAGGTGTTGGATGTCAGAATCACAAGGTAGTCATATACTGGCAGATACAGTCATATCTCACTTTCATAACGTTAAATGCAGGGTTCCAAACAGGAAAAAGATCAATTGCAACAGTTGTCTCATGGTCTTATTGCTAATGAGATGTCATTTTCAGCAAAAAAAATCTTTTCCTTATTCTTTTTTTCTTCTTAGTCATAACAGATAGACAGCTGTGGATCTTTGTTGGAACTTTTAGGGAGCAATTTTGGTTATTTTCTGAGCTTATCATAAAGAAATCACAAAAGAACTGCTGGTCACAGACACAGTGGCTATATTTTACAAGATTCATCCAATACGCTCCTCTGCTACAGCAGCTTAGATATAGTTTCTTTCCCTTCTTTTATTACACTTTTAAGTTTGTAAAGAAAGGATTTCCCAAGTGTGATGAGTTATCACAGTCCCATAGACATTGCATGATATGGATTTCATCCATGTCTGAGTACCCTCTGATTGCAAAATTCATTTCAAGTAATGTCAAACCTGAGAGGCACAATTTATCTGAAATCAAACTCTCAGCAATGTGATACGCTATATTTTTTTTCTTTTCTTCCAAAATTTCATATATAATGTCTACCAAGAAAAGTCTCATTACCAATCTTCGTTTATCACATCTTAGCTATACTCATGGAAGGGAAACTTACAAATGTGTTTCATTTCAATACATTTGTCTTTCTCTGTCTTTACAAAGACACAAAGTAGAAGGCCCACTTTCTGAACACAGTTATATTATTGTAATGTCCATTTCCTACTTTTCTTCAGTAGTGTACTTCTATGGATTTTTTAACATTATGATTGAAATTATTCATTTTAGTGCCTTGGGACATAGACCTCTTTGAATTCCTTTACCTACTCCTTCCCTTTCATTTACACTTTGTCACTGCTCACTTTTACTACATTGTTCCATTTTCAATCACTATCTTATTAATCCACCCTGTCTCCTTCATGGTTTTTTCTATGTTTTTCATTTGACATTTTTTCCATATCTTGTTAAACTCTGTTTTCCTTTAATTTCATTTGTATTCTTTCCAGTTTGATTTTACCCACCCATTCATTTGTATTGTTATATTCTGTGTCACCCAATCATTTTCAGTTCCTTTCATATTCTATTTTTTTCAGATTCAATATCTAACCCTTTTGGTGAGGAGGGAGAACATTTTACCCATTTCAAAAAGTGTTTCTTGTCATTAAGCTAATCTTTTCCTTGGATTTTAAGACAAAATATCAAGACTTTCATGTAAATTTCAAACCTAATAGAATTTACAGCATACCTTAGAAATTGCTGGGTTTAGTAGTAAATTTCAAAAGGGAAACATTATACAAATGAATGAAAACAAGTCACTACTTTTTAACAGGAGAGAGTTGGATAGTGTATGTATGTATATATGTCTGTACATCCAAAGAGAACTTAGTGCATAGCTGTTCATTTGATACTATGATAAAGCCATTTCTCTTCACAAAATAAATCATGTATTAGCATCCTTAAGAAAAGACCAGCCCTTGAGGAGGAAGTTAAGTATGGGGATTTCTGCTGACTTAGAAATTCTACGTGCTTTTTTTTGAATTCCACTTGTCTTCTTTTGGTCTACATCTTTGTACGTCTTGCTCATAAATACAAGTCTGTAGGTGTTGTGTCCTAATCTCCATTAAATCATTTCCTCTTTTGAAATGATGTTGATGTGGCAAGATTACAGAAAAGATTTTCAAGATATAAGTAAAGACTTTTCTTTTGGTATAGAGATATTATTCTTTCTCACTATTCAAAGTGTTGATAAGTAATGTATGATATAATACATATGTATTATACCAATTTATTCAGGTGAATGTCTTCCTTGTGACACTTTGAGACATACTAATAGATGAACAATGAGAAACCACATAAGTCAAATATTTTTAAGGCAGACTTGAAAGGTAACGGTTCCAAAGATGATTCAATAAAAAAATGATGGAGTAAATTATGTAACTGCAAAGAAATCAAAAGAAACTGCTTTTCCCTTATGGTCTCTCTCCATACCCTCCACCTGCACTCTTCTTGGCTTTAGGCTGTCTGTTTTGCCAATAGCATGCCCAATGTGTCTATGTCACACATTATAAGTGACAGAAATAGTGTAATTGGGCCAAGCCAGATGTAGCTGAAGGTATTTTCCTCCTCTTCTTCACTGAAGGAATGCCTTTCAGAGGGAAATCCCAGCCTCAAGATCATGACCCATAGGTTGAGACAGTCACCTTAATTCAAGTTCTGTTCCCTCTGATCACGAAATCATATATCTACACATGAATACCTCCCTAAAAGGCAGTTTCTCACAACATATTTGTGTTTTAGCACAGAGAGGGTGGTTGCTGGATTTTGTTGTGTCTGATTATGCTTGGTGATCAATTCTGTAGACCTTAAGTTTAATCTTCAAGATGTTCTGCAAAGCATCTGCAATTTATTTTCTGAGATGAATGTGATCTGGTTCAGTGTTGTCTTGCAGACCACATTTTCATATCTTGACTACAACATGGAGTTTATTGAGCATGTATGTTTAATCCTTTCTTTTTTCTGAACCCGGTTGTGCTTCTAGAAGAGAGATGTCTGGGAAGTTTTGAGTATAGTGCCTCCTTTATTTCTGGCTTTCTGTGCTTCAATGACATTAGACAAACTAAAATTTGATGACAAGAAGATCAATTTTAAAGATGTAGTTTGATTTCAATAAAACTCTTTTAACTAAGCCAATTTCAGTACATGTTGAAATTGCCAATACATGATTCTTTAGCAAAGCATTGATTCTGGTCAGAGTTTTTGTATTTAGAGAGGACTTAGGGACTATAAATTTGCATCTGGCCCTGTAAGTACTGAATATATCATACACAAGTCACTTCATTTCTGAAAACCATACAATCTTTCATTGAAAGGAGGATGACATGTTGCTTCCTGTCTTTCACTGCCATGATTCTGTCTTTGTAGACTAATTAATAATCCTAAAACTAATTTACATCTATATGCAGCTAACAAATGCACTTACATCAAACTCATGCTTTGGAGCAGGACTGCTGATGAGCTCTGAGGGAAGCAGCGTCCAGACAAGAATGCTGAATGTAACTCCATATATATTCTCTGTGCTGCCCTGAAACAATCTCTGAACATGACTAATTCATTTTCAAAAACAGGATTGACCTATCAGACAGACTCTTCTTTCCTTTTAAAAATAATAATTTAAGTGATCAAAAGGAGTCAGAGCAGACACAATGGGGCACTGGCTGAAGAAAATTGATAAAGGAAAGGGACTTGCTAATCAAGGCATGGAGAAAGACCAAGACCTAAGTTTCAGATGACAAAAGGCAACGACCTGTCACATGTCACTAACCAAGGAAACCCCTTTGCTAATACAAGGATAAGAGTTTATCCCATTCATTACATTGAGCATTTTTCTGTGGATTTACTTTAGTTTAAAAATTAGAAGAAGGCCAGAAGCCCTCATACGTTATGTGAAATGGAATGCAAGTAAGAAAATGCCTTAAATAAGTAAATCCTGGTTGTTTCTCTCTGACAATGCACATAGATGACAGTAAATGTATTTTCTCTTGATTTCTGACTGTCTTATCAACCTTTACCTGAAGAAGCATCAGCTGTGGTGATTCTTCAGCTCTTACTGATCAGTCTCAACCTACTCCAAATCAAACCTCGAGACTGGGATGTTTTGTGGAGCATGGAAAAAAATCAAGAGAAATTAAATACCATCAATCACAGAACCATAGAATCATGGAGTCCTAGAATGGTGTGGTTTGGAAAGGATCTTAAAGATCATCCAGTTCCAACCACTCTGTCATGGGCAGGGAACTTTCCACTAGACCAAGTTACTCAGAGCCCCATCCAGCCAGATCTCTAACACCTCCAGGGATGGGGAGTCCACAACCTCTCTGAGCAGCTTGTGCCAGTGCCTCACCACCCTTATAGTAAATAATTTCTTCCTCAAAACTAATATAAACCTACACTATTCCAGCTTAAGGCCATTCCCCTTTGTCCTATTACTACTCAACATTCTGAAAAGTCCATCTCCATCTTTCTTGTAGAACCCCTTGTAGGAACTGAAAGGCTACTTTAAGTTCTCCCTGAAGTCTTCTGTTTTCCAAGCTGAACAGCCCCAGCTCTCTCAGCCTGTCTTTGTAAGAGAGGTGTTCCAGTCCTGTGATCATATCTGTGCCCCTCCTCTGGGTTCACTTCAACAGGTCCAACATCTTTCTTGTGTTCGGGGCCCCAGAGTTGGATGCAGCACTCCAGGTAGAGTCTTGACACAGTAGAGTGGCAGAACCACCTCCCTTGTCTTGATGGTCACATTTTTAAGATGAAGCCTAGGATTTGGTTGGCTTTCTGGGCTGTATGCAAACACTGACAAGTCATGTTGAGCCTCTCATCTATGAGCAGCCCCAAGTCCTCCTCCTCAGTGTTGCTCTCAATCCATTCTCTGTCCAGCCAAATTTGTGCTTAGGATTGCCCCCATCCAGATGCAGAACCTTACACTTGGACTTGTTGAACTTCATGAGGTTCACATGGCTCGTCCCTCAAGCCTGTCAAGGTCCCTTAGGTTGGCATTACTTCCCTTCAACATTACAAGCTAGGGAGAAATAAATTGCAATAGCAGTGTTCTGGTTTTGGCTGGGGTATAGATAATATTCTACTTAGTAGCCGGTACAATACTCTGTTTTGGATTTAGTATGAGAATAATGTTGATACCACACTGAATCTTTAGCTGTTGCTAAGGAGTGCTTACCCTAAGCCAAGGACTTTACAGCTTTTCATGCTCTTCCCAAGCAATTCTATTGGTGCATCACTTGTATTTCTAGTGTTTTATTCTCTTCTCTTTTTTTCATTATTATTAATAGTAGCAGTTTTCTATTTCACTTTATTTCATGTAAAGTGAGTGAACAGCTGCACAATACTCACTTGCTGGCCGAGGTTGTACCAAAACGGTCCAAAAAGACAACCTCACTCCTCACACACCATTCCCCTGCCACTCCCTACTCCCTCCCCCTCCCTGTGAGATGGGGAGGAGAATCAGAAAAATGTAAAACCTGTGGGCTGAGATAAGAAAAGTTTGATACAATTGCTCACTACCCACTAACTGATGCCCCACCTGTCCACAAGCAGAGACCAGCCCCTCACAGCCAACCCCCTCCCAGTTTATATACTGAATATGACATTCTGTGGTATGGAATATCCCTTTGCCCCATTCAGGTCAGCTGTCCTGGCCATGCTCCCTCTTGACTTCTTGTGCACCTGCAGAACACAAGAAAATGAGCAACTGAAAAGTCCTTGGCTTAGGGTAAGAACTACTTAGTAACAGCTAAAACATCAGTGTGTTACTGACATTATTCTCATACTGAATCCAAATCCCAGCACTGTACCATCTACTAAGAATTTAACTGTGTCTCAGCTGAAACCAAGACAATTAGAATTTGGAATATATTTGTCATGAGACAGGAGACAGAAAAAATATTCATGTTATTATAATTTATTACTCTAGCCCAGAGTCGTAATTCCTTATTATAGATGTTCGTTCTGTAATAGAAAAGCTGGGAATGTGGGATGGTGTGGGCCATGGAGCCACTCAGTCAATTCCTGAGGAGTACTTAGCATAATACAGTTAAATTTTTTTCTTACTGCTTAAAATGCCTTTTAATGTGATCCAATGAATCGAAACAGTTCTTTCCTCTGATGAGTGCCCTAGTTTTCCTCCAATCCATTAGGCTTCAGGTACAGCCTATAACTACAAGTCTTACAAACTGCCTCCACAGCTGCTTTCTTGGCAGAACAGGATAAATTCTGTTCTTCTTCTGCTCCCCACAAATGATTGACAAGAAAATTCTGCAATGAGAACAACAGAAATAACTTCCCTCAGCTGCTTCCTTCTTACCACCTTTAGACACGTACCTCAAATGGGTTTTTGGATAGGGAAGGTGTGATCAAGACAGCAACAAATAATAAGACACAGAGGAAAAGTACTTTTAAGCTGAATCATACCCTTAAACATTCAGCCTACACATTAATCATTGAGTGACATCAAGAATTCACTTCAAAATTGGATCTGACTGGTGTGCTTAATTTACCAAACAGCTGCTCAGCTTCTGTTGAATTTGAAAGCAAATGTAATTAGTGCATGTTCACTGATGCTTCCTCATTACATTGCCAGACCATATCATTGGAACAGGTAATTACTACAGAGGAAAAGGTTTTACTTACCTCTTACAGTACACGATTATTCATCATTGATTCATTTTATCTTCTTCACTGGTAATTTTGTTAACAATGTTTAAGAGTGAATCCCCTTCATGTTTTGTTCTATTATATCTTTTCAAATGATCCTCAAATTCTCCAGGTAGCTTAATTCTCTAGATTTTAATGAAACATGAGGTATCACAGTGATTGACACTGCATATAACTGGAGAAATAACTTAATCACATGGATTATAGTAAAATGTGCTATTCAGTCACTGCCCATTGCAGCTGTCTTTGTACTTGGGGATTTTCCCAAGTGCATGCACATCAAAGAAAGGCCTGCTGATGGAAACACCTACTTTTAGTGATGGCTTACAAATGATACTGAGGAAAGGAAAGATTGTTCTATAGTTAGTCTTGTTTTCAATAGACCTGCTCCACTCCTACACTGGTTGGGGTTTTTTTTGGAGGGGGGAGTGATGGCTTTTCTTGTGGTTTTTCGAATGTGCCCCACTACTCCACTCCAAGATTAGAATGAAGGTAATTGACTTCTCATTCCTGCCTACCAGGTGTCATGGGCTTCTCTCAGATACAACCTGTTTTCTCAAAAGGTAGCTCTGTCTGCCTGAAATGTGAGGCTCTACATTTTTTGGTGACCTCCAGATCATGAAGGACAAACTGCTTAATACAGCTGCTAGTCCAGGGCAATTCTGCAGTGCACGTGCAGATCATCTCAGCTGTGCTGGCATGGTAATGCACCACACTTCTCAGAGGACCAGATTTAGTAATTTACTGCACATGTTTGACATTATTGCCAGGCGTATGCAAAATAGCCCTAAGCTGTCCTGATGCACCCACCTCCCATCACATTGCAGATATACCTGGCTACTCTGGCAAAGAAAGGTCACCTAAGATGTTAAGGCAGCATTTAGTAATTTGTACAGTGCTGCACATTCATTTGTCATCTCTTTCATATGTGAAAATTTGTAACCATTCCCAGAAGAACAAAATGTGAAGAACCAAGTAAATGTATAAAAAGGTGTATGACAATTTAGGATATAGAAGCTATGGAAAAATCTTAACAGTGATGCTTGAAGAAGAAGGAATTTTTTAAAGTGTGATGTTCAGGGAGAATCTGAAGGAACTGAAATACTGCTCCTAAAGTAACTCAGGTGGCAAAATCCTGTCAGCTACCACAGCACTATGCTGACACTCAGAGGTCAGTAAAGCAGAATTGAAGGAACTTGTCTGCCACCTGAAAGAGGCTTCATATTTTTCAAAGGCTTTACGTGATCTGAAACATCAATATCTGACATTTATTTGGTTTGCTCATTCTTTCTTCTTGTGGGTATGCTTCTCTCTTTTTATCTGACTCTCCTACATGAAAATTTCTTATCATTATACATTTTACAAAGAATATTCACCAAAAAAGCAGCAAGAGCAAGTAAGCAGTCCACAAACAATAAAGTGTAAAGCAATATGTGATCTGTACATCAAACTCACAAGGTAGATATGTGCTGCATAGAACAGCAGAAATTTTTTACATGCTATACCACTCAGTCTGATTTTCAGTGGGCTTTTAAATAGTCTCAGTACTAGCTTATTTTATTCGGGTTTTCTTTGGGTTTGGTTTCGGGATTTTTTCCAAGCTGCCTTAGACCACAAGGTTATTTTTGGGTATATCATTTCATTCCATAAGGAAAAAAGTGATCAAGTGAGAAAAATAATCATGTGGAATGTAGGTAATTTGTCAGCCACTGCTTATGGGGGAAGAGATCAAGACAAAGCTTAAGGCAAAGTCACCTTTCACCTCCTTGAGGATCAGCCTCTGCAATCTGCTAAAGAAACTAAAAAGCTTGAACTTCACTAAAAAGCAATCTATTCTGTATGGGGGATAAGTAAACTGGGGATTAAGCTATTTCAAAGCAGGTAATTACCTGAAATGAGCAATTTCTAGCAGCTGGTAAAGCCAATATTATCACCCACATAAATATTGACTCATGTATTAAGAGTAATTAATGAGAAAATAAAACTGCAATAAAGAAAAAAAAAACATGAAAAGCAATCCCCTTAAAGGCCCTGAAGGCTTCTGTTTTCTGTATTCTGTTTATCAGTGCTCTAAACTGAATTTTGCAATTCACATTTTCTTGGCTGATCTGTAAAATTTCAAAAAACCATTTCATAGTTATTTCAACTCATGAAGTATGCAATAACACATTACAGGAGTAATTCATTCATATCTCTGCTTCACCAGGAGGCAAGCCTCAGCTCCTGCTTGAATTTTTTTGTTTGTTTGTTTGTTTGTTTTGTGTTTTGTCCAGCACACAGTTTCTTAAAATGATACCTCAGACTCTTACTCTGCCAAGGATAAGAACATGGTGAACAAAAGGTACAGGAGCAGAGTGGCTGAAGGGAGAAGAAAGGACAAGCACACAAAAGCATGAGACCATCTCTTGCTTCTGGAGCGAGAAATGATGCTACCTTGAAGGAATTCCAGGATGCATGTTCCAAGTGCAAGTTTCAGCTGCATCTGCCCTCTCCTCCTTCCTCTGTTCCCTTGCCATCTGCCTCTTCCACATCTGAATTTTCTTCCAGACTTTAATCCATTCCAAGGCACCACTAATCACCTCATGAATATTGTCTGTGCCATAAAGCAGTAGTCCTGAGAACTTCTTAGAAGATAGGGAAATGCCATAAGCCCCATTTTTTTAAATGAGAAACAGCAGCTGAAACACAAACAGTAGTAATCTGCTGCAGAACTGGGACTTGCTTTTCAGGAGGATGAAACATTAAAGATTTTCTTGGGATGGAGTGCATCAAGCCTTAACTACAGAGTTACCTTTCATCTTGAAAGCCTGTTGTTTGAACTCCTATCACAAGTGAAAAGGATGTAAGGTAATCTTCAAAATTTTAAGGATATTACTCTTCCAAGGTTCAAACATCTCTTCACTTGAAATATAGGCTATCACATATATAGTGTCCCCATAAAGTGTTTGCTTTCTTTATTGAAATAATACCAGGCAGAGAATGCTTGTTAGTTGTGATTTTGGAAGAGGCCACCTCCTCTTGCAAGTCTTTATTACTTCCACTTCAAAAGATGTCTGCTGGTCATAATGGTTACTCATTCTTCTTCCTGGTTTTGCTTGTAATATGGGACTCAGCATTTTCATCTTATCACCTGCCTCTATCACATCTGCCATGAGAAACAGTGAGATAGATATTCAGGTGCAATGGCAGTTGTTCTCCAGATGTCATGAATATCTATGTCTTCTTGAAGTCAGTTACCAAATACCTAGAGGCTTTTCAATAGCTGTGTGGATAAGAGGAGAGGAGAACAGCAATAGATAAGAGGCTAGGGCAAAACTGATACAAAATAAACTGAAATAATGGATGGATGAAGCTGATACAAAATTTTTTTAAAATAGAGGTAGCAGTGGAAAAATCAATAACATGAATTTTAGAAATTCACTGGCTGATTTAGCACATTTGAAATTACACATAAGAAAATTATAGCAAAATTTGAGTAAAATGCATCAATTTTTTCTTCTTTTTTTTTCCCTCCTGGACATGTATATGTCAGGACATAATACTACAATGCATATAACTCATTAGGAAGAGAAGCAGTTTATAAAGAAATGTGTATGTGAGGTATGTCCTGTTATAATAGCTGCATTCAACATCTTGGCAAATATTTCCTTCAAAGAAGACAGCCTAATTTCAGGAATATGAGCTGTGTCTGGATTACCAGATGAAACAGAGGCAAGCCACGGGATGACAAATGTCTACACTATTTCCCTTTAGTGTTTTACTATCATGGCTTTGGACAGTAAGCATTAGCATCCTCCTAGCTGAGGCCTAGACATAATTCAGCATTTTACAAGACTGTTTCTAATAAACAGTTTAGCTGTAGCCACCCTGTTTTAGGGATAAAAGACCAGTTTACACATGAAGACATGCCTCAAGGAAGTCTCTAACCTCTTCCACATAGAAAAATATATATTAATATCCAACATATATATATATATATATATATATATATATATATATATATATATATACAGTTTATCTGTGGCAATATAGTTTCTCAGTCTTCTTATCCATCTTATTCATAAATTCTACTGACACTGATGAGTCCAAGAAAGGTCTGTCTCTCTGTTTCTCATAGCAGTGAAGTTAAAAGATATAATTCACTAAAAACTAAAGCATGAGCAAGAACTAGAAGAAAAGGCAGGAGAACCTGAAACCAAGGCTTCTTGGTATACACTGTCCATATGCACAGACCCTCCAGAAGTTAAAATGCAATCAGAGCAGAGATGAGGATAAATCCTCAGCAGCCTCTGTGGGGAAGGCTGCTAAAATATTGGTGAGCCACACCTCCAGGTCACAGTTCTGTGGCAGAATGAGCAGTATTAAACAGAACAGAACTGCAGAGAAACAAAAGTCTACAAAAAGATGGGGGGGGGGGGGGGGGAAGAGATACTTGTATCACAAAATTGAGATTGTGGCCATCTTCATGTAGTATTTGAGATATAAAAATTATTTTCCTAGACACAGTAATTCATTGTGCACTTATACCACCTTGCAGAGCCAACTTCTGAAGAAGCAGTAATCCTGCATAAGTGTTTCTAAAAAGGAACAACAAGAAAAGTATGTGAGTACCAACCTATTGTAGAGAAAATATTCAGGACCAAGCAAAAGAATGTTGGAGAAACAGATCAAGAAAAAATTCAGCTGATATGAAAATCAGCCATACCAGCAGAGCTACAAATGGATTTTGAGATCAAAGATATATCCAGTTCTAGCCAATGTTCAGAGACAGCTGCAGTGCACTCCTACCAGTACTGAGAAGCAGCACAACATGAGCATGATGAAGCGTGGCCAAGTGCTGGCAATATGCAGTAAAAGAGTTTTGAAGCCAGCTGCCAATACAAAAATTAAAACAAAACAAAACAAACAAAAAATGGAAAAACAAACAAACAAAAAAACCCCACACCCAACCAAAAAACTCCCCACCAAACAAAGTGACTACTACTTGAAATGTATAATAGCTGATGCAAACACGGTACCAACACCAGAGAAAGTTACTAAAACAAGCCAGCAGTTTGGTTGAAATACTATGTCTGACTGTTCATACCATGAAAGTAAAAGATAACAGTCACTTGGAGCCTTCTCTAGCAGCCTAAGAGAGATGTACCGTAAGATGATCAACTCCTCCAGCACATGCAGATGAAGGCTCTCAGAAAACCTACTAAGAAACTCAAAGTGCAGACATTCCTCAAGTCTGGAGGAGTTACTGAGGAAGGAAGTGGAGAGAGCAGAAAGCCCATACACCCTCAAATCACAGAAACCAGAGCTAGTGGCTGTGTCTTTTGATTTTTGCAGGCTTTAGCATTTTTACAGTGGTGAAAAGCCCTCAAAAATGTCTTGGATGTTTGGGAAACCTCCCATCAGGGAACAGAGCCCTGCAAAGGAGTCACTGTGTGGTAATCCTGGAGATATACTGCTTGATTTGTCTGGGACTAAAAAGGTCTCTGGTTGCAATGTTGAATATAGTTTCTGGCATGCTGAATCACCCGGTCACTTACAGTCTGTACTATGCCTTTTGCCAGGTACTGCTGAAGGAAAAAAAAAAGGTTCCAGACATCATCCTGCCCTCAAAGCTATTCCAGCGATAGCAGATAAAGACAAAACAGGACTTTCAGACATCAGGCCTGCAGCTGGCAACAGTTATTGTCTAAGGCAATCGCAGAAGATACCACAGGATATCTTTATCAAGCTTAACGGCCAGAAGTGGAGTACTAGTCTGAATGCAAAGAAGCTGATTCTCAGGACAAAAGAGATCTTCACTATCAGAAATATCTGGGGTCCTGGGAACTTCCAGAAGGACCTTGGGAAAGACCCAGTTCTTAAAGTCTATGTAAGAAGTTACAAGAATTACCAAGTACAGCATTTAGCTCAGATCCTGTGTACAAGTAATATATAAAGTTAAATGAGGGAATGAAGAATAGGCAATACTGGTGGTAAGCTAGCCTTATAGCACTACTGTAATTTTGAGCACCAGGGATTACAGAAGGTCCTTAGGCTTTGGGATGAAACAGAGCAGTAACAATGAAGAAAACCCAACAGCTCTCACCTTCTGTTGACACAGTAAAATGATGAATTACACTGTAAGAGGAATACTAACTCTGTGCTGCACTGAAACAGAAATACTAAGTCTATGCTGCACAGCAAAGCCCCAAGAATTACACCATGTAATTGTCCAAATGCTTCTTGAACTCTGGCAGGCTTGGGGCTCTGATCACTTCCCTGAGGAGCCTGTTCAAGTGCCCAACTACCCATCAGGCGAAGAACCTTTTCATAATATCTGACCTAAACCTCCTCTGACATAGCTTTATTCCATTCCCTTTGGGCTTGTCTCTAGTCAAGAGAGAGAAGAGATTGACGCCTGCCCCTCTGCTTCCCCACATGAGGAAGTTGCAGCCTGCAATAAGGTATGTACAACACATAACAATAAGTGTATAGAGAAGGCCCTGTGCGGACCTTAGCCTTCCAATGCCTAAAGAAAGCCTTCAAGAAACAGGAAGTTTTTAAAGGGGCATGAAGTGATAGGACAAAGGAGAAAATGGCCTCCATCTGGAAGAAGGTAGGTTTAGATTAGATTTTAGGAAGAAATTCTTAATGTGAACTGGAATAGGTTGCCCAGAGAGGTTGTGGATGCCTCCTCCTTGGAAGTATTCAAGACCAGGCTTTGAGCTTTGAGCTTTGAGCAACTTAGTCTAGAGGAAGATATCCCTGCCAATGGCAGAGAGGTTGGAACTAGATGACCTTTAAGGTCCCTTCTAACACAAACCATTCTATGATTTCCACTGCACGCGCGCGCACACACACACACACACACACACACACACACACACACACATTTCTTAGAACAGGAAATCACATATGATACCTTCATGCCTCACTGCTCCAGGCAAGCAAAAATAATGATGAAAGTGTGCTCAAGTCATAGATATCAGTCATATTACAAAAATTCACGAAGCGATTTAGCCATTTCGTTGCCACTGCTGGCCCCCGTCTTTCTCTTCCCCTGAGCCCCCAGCAATCAGCAGGGCGGCTGTCCATCCCTGTGGCGGCAGCATCCCCATTTCCCGGTATGGCCATACGGTGGGGTGGCCGGCCCGGTTCTGCCTCCGCGGAGCATCCCTCTCTTGGCGGCGGCTGTGCCCAGCAGGTGGCTCTTTCCAACCACATAACGCTGTGCAAGCCCTCACTTCACTCCCTGGATCCCAAGGTCTCTTTTTCAAATCTTTTCTTCCTCGTATGAATAATGCAGTGGCATACTGGAAGATGAGCATTGCTTTCCAGAGTGCAATAGCTTGAACTGGGGTGTAACACTCTTTTGTTTAACCAATACTTGTCATACTGCTACACACATAAACAGAGTTGTATTTATTGGACTAGAATTGCATCTCAGTTCTGCTTGAGTAAATCTGAAATAGCTCAGCTGGAGCCAGTGGAGATATTGCAGATGGGAATGGCAGGGGAATTTGGCCCCTTTTTAAAAATATCTTCATGCAGAAACAATGTAGAAAAATTGAACTATGACCAGGTTACTTCATTATGGGCTAATTTGACTTAAATTGACCCTGTTAAGTCAGTGAAGCTAGAGAGGTGTGAAAGAGAAAGCACACAGAAGCCAGGACTGTTTGAGCTGCTTGATCCAAAAGGAACCATTTTACATCTATTAATAAATGCAAGTATATTTGTAAGGAATATTATTTACATATAGATATATATAAAATATAGATGGGCTTAGATCTCTAAGAAACCCACTTCAAAGAGCCTTGACTTATTGGAAAGTTCAGTCTGAACCAGACTTCTGCTATTCAAATGCCATCTCTTAAATAGGCCTAAACTCTGACAAAGTTACTGATTTTTGACAAAAAAAAAGTGTAAACATTGGTGCAAAACATTCAAAATGTAGAAATTTTTTACTTAACTGGGGTAAACTTTCCAAAATGCACAGATTTATCATGACCAATAGAATTTAGAGCCTCTAAAAATAGAGCTTGACAAGATTTCATAACAGTCCTTCTTTAAATTTGCTACCATTTCCACTGATAGTTCAGGTCGACATTTGGAAGGATGTGCAAAACACTAAAGAAAAGGTATTCTAAAATTGTGGTTTAAATTTTATTAAGGCATGTATGATGAGATAATAGAAAGGAATACCATTGCCTACTTCTTTTCCCCCACTCTGTTAATTTTGGGCTGATTTCTCTCTGATATCCAATCTAATCACATTTGAGGTACCTCAGCTTCTAGCGCTACCAAACCTTACCCGCTTCCAAAAGTTACACCATGTCTTTACTTTCCAGGATATATCAGCTGGCACTAAAAGGGAAATATGAAAGCATGAGGTAACACTGAATCTGAGTTGATAGGTTCTACATTCAACTGGCTAATGAAAACTCACTTTTTTCCCCCTATATTAACCATTTCACACTTTCCTTTGAAATGTAGAAGGCTTATGAATTGCAAGAGCTACAATGTAGGTGTGAGCTACTTGTGCTTTTACCTCTTCCAGGATGAAGTTGTCACCTGCATCAATAAAGCTCCAGAGCTATTTCTGGTATGCTCCACTGGGCTCAGTGCCTCCTGGGGGTTCTTCCAAACCTCACTGAGCTGCCTTCTGTGGACTCCATGGCAGTCAAAATGTGATTAAGAGTGCTACCTGATATATGTGGGAACAGTGATCCAACAAAACTTCATTTAATATTCTGAAAATGTTTTTCTTGATTCTGCTGTGGTTTATCCAGGTATTCTGATCCACTTGGCTTGCTACTGATGCTCGGTAAGGACATAAATGCTCATTAGAAGAAATAAGCTGCTGATGGCTTAGCCTGGGTCCTTCTTCTCTCTTTGATAATAAACATAGTTCTGGCACCCTTCCATTTTCAGAAAGCTGAGTAATTAAGTTGCTGCTTTTTTCAGAAAGCCTGACAAGGAATGAGATTTTGTGGAGCTGTCAGAAATGGGGAGATTAAAGTGAGGCTCACAGTTTGTTATCTATGCACATGAACAAGTGGCCTGATGTTTAAAAAGAAAAAGAAAAAAAAAAAGAAAAAAAAAGAAAAAAAAGAAAGCCATTTCTGCTGCATGGTTGAAACTCTGGTCCTAGCCATTTAGTTGCTGCAAAGCACATGCCAATGTTTCAGGCAGCAGAATTGCTTGGATCATTCCCTACATACTTTGCAGAGCAGCAATTAGCAGCACATGGCATTCACAAGACAGGTTTACACGAGCTTTCAAAGTAAAAACTAAAAGAATCCCCAAAAGACCAACTACTTGTAAAATGTCAGAGGGAAGATCCAAGCCTGATTTTTTAGATGTAGGTGTAAACCTTTGCCTGCAGGCAGCGGAACCATCACAGCCACCTGCCACCTTATACACCTCCCTCGCTTCTCCAAGGAGGGGAAATCTCTGGTCTTCTGCACTCGACCTTTGTGTTGCCTTCCCTGCACGGGGATGGATGCCACACATCTCCAAGTGCCCTCTCATCCACTTTTGCCATAAACACCTAGAACACCTGTTTACTCTGACTCATCCATTCCTCATGCAGACTCTCCCTTTTTTTGACAGCAGACCTCACTCAGGTAGTATGTGCTGCTAATATACTTTCAGGACCATGTAATAACATGCCTTCTATCCAATTTCTAACATCATTCAATCAGTTCAGCCAGTGGGCTAACTGCTTAAGCTCCTGTGATTTATATAAGTGCAATTAATTTAAACTGCATCACTCCAGTGTAATGCTGTTGAAAATGCCCCGAGAGAGAGTACCTCAGTGGTGATTCAGACCCTTTACTTTTAAAAAGTACACAAAAGAACAGATTCCAAGCCAGTGAAAATCTGCATGGCTCCATTCATTTCAACACACAAACTTAAAACAGCTCAAGGTCTGAATCACAGCTCATGTAACAGACTATTTAGATACAGACTAATGCCTCACATCCTGAAATGCAATGCTTTCCCAGAGTTGGCAGGGGACAGTGACTTCTCAGATGGAACAGAGAAGAGAGGGAAGCAGGACCACAAATGCAACCTTCTAAAAATGCTTTGCGGATTTCTTCATTTCTGTGAAGCTGAGGAAAATAACAGGTTGTGTCTCTGCAAACACTGCTCTCCCTTCTGAGAAAAGCCACTTCTGTTCATTTTGCTCCAGCTGCAAAGCAGGTATCTGGGAAGCCCCTTTCTTTTTCACTCTCCCTTTCCCCCCATAGTCTGGGTATGTTCCCCACCACTTGAAAACCTATATGACACCTTTCACTTACAGACACCAGAATTAGATGCTGAACAGAATAATCTTTTTAATCAGTTCTTGAAAATGGCTAAGTTTCCTTGCACTTGTTTTGGCATTCCCCAAGATTAAGCAGTCATGCAGCTTGACAAAGCACTTTGCTCTTGCATGTCTTAACAGACCCACAGGGCTTTTTTGTTTTCTTCACATCTATTCCAACACCTGCTGCAAAAATGGGCGGGGGTGGTCTCTGTAAAACACCCCTCCTTGCCTCCTCCCAACAGAAGAGAGCCCTAACGTCACACCATCTCAGCATACCGGTATGTGCCCAGGCAGGTGTAGTTAATAGACAAGGAGGGAGAAGGAGTGGGGAAGGCAGACCAAGAGTCAATCTGAGTGTAATTTGTGTCAGAAATTTACTAGCATTCAGCTATCCATATTTCCAGTATGCAAATATTTCAAAATTAAAAAACCTATCTGTGACTAAATGTCTGCCCTAAATTGATCTAGATAACCAGAAAACTCTGTGGCACATTTAAGAGGCTTTCATCTTAAATGAAATACACAACAGAGATTATACCTTCATAGGAAGTCAAGAGGTCCTAAATATACTAATGGAGAAGGACATTTAAGAGACATTAAATTACCCAGTCTATAATTTTGGTGGGTTTGCTTATCTGTGCATCTTTTAACTGCTTTGGATAATTAGGAAAATTTCCTTGGCAGTGTCCTAAGATGATAGGCAAAAGAGTGATATAACTACTCCCAAGGAAGGAAAGATTGAGATTTTGCATTGTGCAGATTTTTAAAGTAAAGGAGAAAGTATTCTTCATATTAAGTCTGAAGCAGTATGCATATTATGTAAAACCTACCGCCCTGCTCTGAAATGTAATCTTTTCCAGTGCTTCTCCCTCTCCTTGAACTCATTTGCAGTATCTGTCTGGTCCTTCTGCCTGTAAGGGTGCAGTCTGGGGAGGTTGCCTGTTTGTCTCTAGCCTTTCCTAAATGCAACTATTCAAAGGCAGCTCCCAAATGGAGCAGGCACCCAGTCAGGTCAAAGGCTTCCATTAGCTCTACCAGCTAACTTGTTATCTTGTAATGTGTCACGTGTGTGTCCCCCTTCTGCCCTTAATGAACAGATTGTTCCATTGTAATTCTCGTATCAAACATCTGGAAAGCAGACTTGTTTAAAAAAAATTAAAAAGTGGGGGAAGGAAAAAAGAAATTAAAAATATGTGAAAAAGAAGAGAGGAGGGGAAGGAAGGGGAAGGCGGGGGACGAGGAGGGAGAAGAGAGGGAATAAGAAGTTTCAGTGCCTATGACTTATCCAGGTCTCCATCAGACAGAAAACAAAAAAAAGAATTCAGCTGAATCAGTAAACTGACCTTTATTTTCAAGCACTTTGACCAACACATTTGTCTAGGCTACAGTTCTACTGAGTCACATTCCCCCACTTCGGAACAGGGTAACACGCTCTGCAAGAGCTCGCTCCCCTGTTCACAGCTGTCTCCAGCGGGAGGAGCTGAAACCTGACCCAACCCTCCAAGTGGGATTGGATCTCTCAGCCAGCAGCCCCAGAGCCCTCCCAGAAAAACAGCCTCTTTGGAAAAGTGCTTTAGAACATCCCGAAGCGATTGGAGGAGCGGAAAACCCTTCCCCCCTGCACCTGACTCGTGGGTATTTACAGCACTTTTCTAGGCGCCTCGGCACTGCCACTGCACAACCGGGAGTGGATGGGCTGCGTGGAGCCGGCAGCACCACAGGGACCAGGACCGATGCGCCCACAGTGATACAGCGTGTGCCTGTGTGCTGCACGCCATCCAGGACCGCTACACCCACCCGCACGGAACGATCTGGAAGAAGCAGAAATCCTATATCCAAAATGCCACGCTCCTTCCTGGTCAAGAAACATTTCAATTCATCCAAGAAGCCGAACTACAGCGAGCTAGACACTCATACAGGTAATAAAACGAAATCTAGTGCCACTGTGTCTCTTCTGAGGCTTCGGTCGTTGCGTGGCAGTGCTGAGGAGGGATGGGATTGCTTTGCAGGCTGGAGGGGACGGGTTAGTTCACTGCTTACGCTATTTTCTCCTGCTCACAAGGAGAAATATGCTAATGCTGACCAGAATGAATCATGAAAGTTTGCTGATACACTTGAACTCAAGTTACTTAGAGTCTTTGGAGTTTTCCTGTTCTCTATATGCTGGTGGTAGAATTGAAACTTTTCTACCAATCCTCAGGAAGTTTCACTGTTTCATTGTGTCAGGCTGCATAGATTTAGAAGCAGCATGCTCTCTCGAGGAGACTGTCCAACTGCAATTTACCTGTTCAAGGGCACTGTCTCTACCCATCAGAATATATGGATGAAACAATATTTCTTTAATCATCCTTATATTCAGATTACCCTACGGAGTGTTTAATTTATGCAGCTTTTAATCCCCAAAATATTAGTTTTGCTGCCTTTGAAATACTTTTTGTTTCTCTTACCTTAAAATGTTCTTCTTTCTCCAGTGATTATATCCCCATACCTGTACGAAAGCTATCCAGTCCCTATCATACCACAGCCAGAGATCCTGAGCTCAGTAGCTTACAATCCCATTACTGTGTGGACTACAACTGGGCTGCTACCATCTCCATTACCTAATGACCTGTCTCCACTTTCTGGATACCCCTCATCTTTGGGAAGAGTCAGCCCACCTCCACCTTCTGATACCTCCTCCAAAGATCACAGCGGTTCAGAAAGTCCCATTAGTGATGAAGAAGAGAGAATCCAGTCAAAGCTTTCAGATCCTCATGCAATCGAAGCTGAAAAGTTTCAGTGCAGTTTATGCAACAAGACCTATTCAACTTTCTCTGGGTTGGCCAAACATAAGCAGCTGCACTGTGATGCCCAGTCTAGGAAATCATTCAGCTGCAAATACTGTGACAAGGAGTATGTCAGCCTGGGAGCGCTTAAGATGCACATCAGGACCCACACACTACCTTGTGTCTGCAAGATCTGTGGCAAGGCTTTCTCTAGACCCTGGCTACTTCAAGGACACATTAGAACTCACACTGGTAAGAACAAACATAACATTTGTAGTTTCTTGTTGCTATAACATCAGGATTTGTTTCTGCTATTTTTTCTCCACAACCAACCTTGAAATGCATCCATAGAATTTCAAATAGGTCATTTAAAGGCTAAATTCTCCCTCCTGGGAGGAGGGTGGGAGGGGAGTGTAGCATGCTCTCGTAACTGCAGATCAGTACTGGCATAAATCAGTATTGCTTTCCTGATAATTTTATGATGGTTTAGACCATCTCCAGTAGCTGAAGGTTTTTCTTAAAGGTTTTTATGTTAGCTCTCTGGCTTTGGAAGTTGCTGACTTTGAGAAGGCTCCAGCTGACTCTGAAATCAGGCAGAAAAAAGTAGAAAGGCAATGCATGAGGGGCTGCTTTCTGACTTCTTAAGCAGCTGTAAAGTTTTGTGTGCACTGCCTCAAGTCCTTAAGAATTAGAAACACATCATCAGCAAAGTGGGTGGGTTTTTTTCTGTTGAGGCAAAAACTGGGTTTTGAGTGTAACACTGGGTACAATGTAATGTCCGTATAGCTCTTTGCTGCTTTTCAGTCAAAGGCTTTGTTCCACAGTAATTCACACAGTACTAAGAAGAAAAAGTTCCAAGAAAATATTTGAAAACATCTACAAGTATAGCCTGCACCTGTACATGCAGAAGGTGTCAGCAGCTTGTCTTCAGAGGCTGCACTTAGCAGCATATTCTGAGTAGACTAGAGTTCTGTAAATACAGCCAGCAGTGCAGAAAGCTGCTGTATCTGTGGCCTGATTAACATTTTATCACTCATTCTTTTATTGTAACAAGTCATTTCTGTTTGTTCATTTGTTTCTTAGGGTAAAAGCAAGTTTTACATGTTCTAAACATGTACTTTTTGAAAAAACCTTTATCCTATGTTCTCTGCATGTTTCCTTTGTAGGAGAGAAGCCGTTTTCCTGTCCTCACTGCAACAGGGCTTTTGCAGACAGATCCAATCTGAGGGCTCATCTGCAGACCCACTCAGATGTGAAGAAATACCAGTGCAAAAATTGCTCCAAAACTTTCTCCAGAATGTCTCTTCTGCACAAACATGAGGAATCTGGCTGCTGTGTAGCACACTGAGTCATGCAGTCAATGTTTACCTGGACTCAATGCATTTCTCCACTCCTGTTCCAAATGATAAGTGGAAATTCAAAGGCTTTTCCTCATCTACTCTTCGGCCAAAAACAAACCCAAAACAAAACAAAACCAAAAACCCCAAAACCAAACAAAAAAAACAAAACACACCAAACAAACAAACCTACACCAACAGACCAAAATACCACCAAACAAGCAAACAAATAAAGTAGTGGAAGAACTTAGAATGTCAGTAGAAATGAGCTTTAAGTAGGTTCTATTCAGCCATACATTTGCATTCTTAAGTGTGAATTCTGAAATATGGGGAAAGATACCATGCATGACATTTCAAGTAATCTAAAGGAAGAAGAATTATCAGCTTTTTTTATAGATGAAGCCAAATGAATGTTGTCTTTTCTTGCTTAGAAAAGGCTACAAAATTAAGAATACATTCCTGCCAAGCCATTTCAACCAAAGAAACAGTATTTTAAATGGAAATTTTATTAAAAATACTACCAAAGTGAATTTTGCTAGACACCATTTATCTCAGGTGCCTTAAAAGTATTTCAAGTTTACCTTAGAAAATGTTTAATATTATTCATTGCTGTGTTTTTTATATTATTTTATTAGAAGCCAAGACCTTCGTTAATGATCTGAAATGCTTTAAAACTGCATAATTAAGAGAGGGAAAAAAGTATAAGAGAATGTATGGAAATTGAAAGCCACAATTTAACCGCATGTGCCTTTAAAGAAAAAAAAAAGGACAAAAAAGGATAATACTGTAGCTTCAAACATTCCTGGTGCATGCTTGACCACCTTTTGATATGGAAGAGTTCCTCTAAACTTCATTTTTTTAAAAAAACGGGAATAAGTGCAAGAGAGGGGATCAATGGGAGCTTTACAATTTTTTTAAATGCACAAAGGAAATGCAATATTTTCAGCATTACCCCTCCAAGTGCCTTTTTTATTGATGATTTTGTAAAGTATGTGGACATAATGTAAATATTTTTATTTTTATATGATTGAATGTGTTATGAATGAAAGCGAATTGTTGCCTATACAGCACCTATAGATAACTTGAAGAAGGTGTGAAGTGAAATTTATGTTGTTTTCTAGCCACTTTTTTTACAATAAACATTTTTAAGTAAGATTTCTGTTGTTTGTTCTAATTAACAAAAACATCTGTGTCTGGTTTTGAACATAGAAAAATGCAAATGTCTCTACATGACAAAATGAAAACAAAATTGAATTTCAGATGCAAATATTTAATGCACAAGTTCTGAACACTAGAAAGGAACATATCCATTGCATTTGAAATTATTTCAAACCATACAGTGCATTTTTCTAGAGTCGCTGTTTTAAAGCACTTGTTTTTCTGCCACTTACAAGAGTATGAGAACATCGTGAAATATATTTTATCAAAAACTTTTAAGAACTGCTGCTTTCTTGCATTTTAACAGATGAAAGGATACTAGTAGAGCAGCCTTATTATAGTACTTTCCCTGGAAATCTGGGCCTGATCCAAAGTATATTAAAGTCAGTGGAGCCTTACAGGAGTTCAGCGGTGTTTGCATGATGCTCTTCTAAAGTAGTAGTAAAGTTGCAGTATAATACACTTTATATGGCAATTTCAAGACAATTAAAGATATTTTATTAAATTATATTACATATCAGAACTGTCAAGTGAATGCATTACAGCTGTATGTCTGCTAATATATCACAGGAAAGAATTATTCTGTAATAAAAAGTAGAAATCCTTTTCTTCAGATGACTTGAGTGAGGACTCCAAGATCTGAATTACATAAAAGCATAACAATATCAACAAATCATGTCTCGTCATTACTTACTGTTGCAAAACAACTCCATTTTCAACTTTTAAGAAATACAAAGCTAGAGAACAAGCAAGCACCTGTTGGCATCCAGTCTAAAGACCTCTCTGTCTACACTAGGGTGCCTGCAGGAACATGTAATAGCAAAAATAAAATTCCAACAGTTTAACAAAAATGTTATTGATGTATAAACATAGCATACACATTTCTTGAAAAAGAATATGTATCAGCAAAATAATGTAATAGATTACGCCTTCTTTCTGCTCCGGCTGAGTTCTGCAAATGAGGGCTTCAGAAGGACATAGGCAATAGACAGAAGTCTTGGACCTTTTCTCCACTGAAAGCATGATACTGAAAAAAGATCATCTCAAATGAAGCTTTCATATTCTCCAAGCATCTTCTGACAAAATCCCAAGGTTATAATAATGATTCCCTGGGAGCTTAGATTTTTTTTTCTCAGGAAATTGCTAGTGTTCAAGAAAGACAGGGTTAGTGGGAATTTGTGAGGTAACATTTTGAAATGAACACATGAAGGCATCAAATACCCTTGAAAAGTTTCATGTGGTTACTCTATTGATTTGCACTTCCATGTCATTTGCTTTGAAGTTCTTAGGCCCCAGCAGCTCTTTGTGCAGCTTTTTCTTCCCAGAGCAAAGTTTACTGGAGTATGAGTAAAGCTCCTGGAGTCAACAACTATTTGTACTGTCAGACTTCTAGGTTTGCTCTCCTGTGTTGTGCCACAAGGACTTTTCCATTGTTTTAATTCACACTTGAAATTCTCTACGCCCATAGAAAGTGAAGCAGCAAAAAAGCTTGACTTCTTGAATAAGTGGAAATGCTACTGTTGTCCTTAGGGGAAATCAGATGAAAACTTCATCAAAATACAGTATGCTAAACCAAACACAAGTGGAACTGGTCTGATTTGGAGATGACAATTAAGATATGCTACTTTGCATGCCTGTAACACCTGTACTCATAAAACACAAAGATGGGAAAGGCTAGAAGCTCTTCTGGCTCATCTATTTAATTGAAACTGAGCGCTCTATCACAGATCCCTAGCTCTCTGTCCAGTTGCAGCATAAACTTCCCAGGCAGCTGAATTTCTCTGCTCTTCCTGTGTGACTGCTTTCTATTCCCTGACAGGACGTTTCTCCAAAGTATATTCCATTAATAGTTTTAACTCATTACCTTAGAAATGCCCTTCTGCACCTGCACAAGCTATTTGTCAATGTAAATTAAATTCTGTTCTGACCTGCTTGTCAATGACTCCTATGACTTTTTAAAAACATGAGGGAAAACCTCCCTTCACAGCGCATCTACCCATTGAATCTCTTTATCCACTGCAATATTTCTCACAAAGCACCTCTTATTCTATATCCAAATAATCAACTTTTAAAATCTTTCTTAGGAAAACATGGCTGCCACACTCTGAATATGTTCACTGATCTTTTCTGAAATCAGTCATTTTTTTTACTTTTAATTACTTACACAAGTGTTAAAAATAATTCTTTTATTTCTCAAGGCTGAAGGCAATAATTGATTCACTTTGGTTTCCATTTCTGTCCTCCTTCTTCCATTTAGGCATGCTTTTCACCTCAGAGGCTGCAGAATGAAGTAAGATGTGCATAAAATGATGACAAAAAAGTACACTTCTAGGCTCAAAGCACTGCAAGTAGTTTACTTGTAATGCAGAGTTCCAAAACGCATGCTGTACACTCACCAAAGGGTTAAAAGAAGTGCCTCTCAGATAGAGACACCATGAAATCTGGCTTCTGTATTTTGCTCTATTATTTGGATTATTATAGTTCCTGTTGTCGTTAAGCAAACTCAAGGCCTATTACTCTAAGCTCCATAAAATCATATAAAAACAAAGCACCGTAAAGATCTCATAATTTCTATTCAAAAGAAAGGACAATGGGAAACGTGGTATTTTAATTCCAATGTCTTGTGCTACAGCTGATTTCTTCTGTCACTAAATAAATCAATACTTAATTTGAAAATATGTTTTTATTTTTGAGTACAACATTTGCAGTTATGAATATTACTGCATTAGAAATAGTGTTGTTTACTAGCTAGTTTAGTCTCTTTTAAAGTAGGTGTTTTAACAGTTCAATTGTATAAATTCTGGTTCAGAGAAGTATGAAGAGTGGTCCAACCTGCATGTATTGCACTAAATGATAGCTGTGAGAAATAAAAACAGACTGCGCAAGTGAAATCATAGAGTCAAGGAATGGCTGAGGTGGGAAGGCACCTCTGGAGACTGACTAGTCCAACTCCTCTGCTCAAAGCAGGGTCAACAGAGTAGCTTACCCAAGACTGTGTTCAGATGGGGTTTTGATATCTCAAAAATTGGAGACCCCATGACCTCTCTGGGCAAACTGTGCCAGTGTTCACACTTACAGTGTAAAAGAGGTTTGTCTTACATTTAAATGGAATTTTCTGTATTCCTCATGGTGTGTACTGTCTCTTGTCCTGTCACTGGACAACATTAAGAGTCTAACTCCCTCTCATCAGGTATTTATACACATGAATAAGTTCTTCCTCGAGTTTTTTCTTCTCAAACTGTCTCAGCGACTCCAATATGAGTCCAACATCTCAATTACCTTTGTGGTCTTTCACTGGACTCTGGTATTCTCATGTCAACCTTGTACTGGTGAGCCCAGAACTGGGCCTAGTGCTGCAGATAGGCTTCACCATTGTTGAGTGGAGATGGAAATACCAATCATTTTCTGATGGGGTGCCAGGGTGCATAAATGTTGTAGAAACAACCATAACAGTAGAGTACAAACAAGAGTGATGTTTCCCTTCTCTGTCCCTCTGCTCCTCCTTCCCCAAGAAGTTAATTCATTCTGAATATACGCAAAGTCATCAAGAACCCTGAAGGGTGTGGATTATGGTACTGTGTTTTCCTGGGAGAGCAAGAGTTACTCTGTCCTGTTGCAGAGTGCAGCATAAGAGTGCCTCAGCCCAATCAGACCACAGATTGAAAAAAGAAAATATTAACAAGTGCACAATGGTGTTGTTTTTTACATTTTTGGGAGTTTGGTCACCTTGTTCCTCTTGGCTTATCTTTCCAATACTTCAAGAATGCCATCAAACCCAACATTTTTTGTGGGTATTTTTCTTCTTGTTCCCTCACAATTTGGGATACGAAAGCAAAAGTATGTGCTCATTCCTGACTCTCTGTTTTTTGTTTCCCCCATTTCTCTGCAAGACAAAAGTTATGCAACAGTTGGTTTCTGCTACATCTGTCCCTTCTTTCCCTTTTACCTGAGTATTGAATACTCCTATCTCCTGTTTGTATTCCTCTCTGTTCTGTTGTTCAGTGTGTACACAAAGTAGCTGGGAGAATGAAGATCACAGTTTGAAGCCCTTCCTAAGAAGTAATAAATGCCCTTTTATATCTTTAAGTTATACAAACATGATTTACTTCACTTTGTCAAAAGAAGACATGGAAAACAGGAATCACATGAATACTAGCTCGAATTCACATGGTTTCCTACATTTTTAACAGCCTTCAACCTTGGAAGAACAACTGAGGTACATGCAGACATTCACATGTTTCTTCATACTTGTAAACATATATCTGGCCATCCCACACATTCAGACACACAAATCCTTTCAATGCAACCCTGGTTTGGAGGATCTGTTTCAGAAAATCCCATCCCTCATTTTGTTGCTATAGCATCCCTCAATTAAAAAAGGTGGATTTAAATACAAGCATGAGGGTACTTTCTAGCAAGCCAAAGTCAAAGGAGGGTGTTCTTCAAGCTGTTTGCCCATCCACTCAGCATAAGAACAACTGGGAATGCTACAAATTCTGGATCTGAATACTTTCCTAGATGTTTATCTTTACATTATGCTACAGAACAGAACCTTTCACCTAACCAAAGAAGACTACAGAAAGCCATTCTTCTCTTTGCTAAGCCCCTACATTCTCCTTACTTCTCATGTTTTAGCTGCCTCTTACTACTTTCTCTGCCTTACATAGGAATCATGTTCTTTCCAGACATGGCTGACAGGATACCAGAGTCAGGGGATCATGGATCTTTTAATACTAAAAAGATGTGGGCATTGCCGTGGCCTCTAAGCAGCTCTAAACGTGGGTATGAACAAAAAATGCATGTTACATGCTGCCCTACCAAATGACAGCAGCTCCTGACCATCACCTTTTCACATCTTTTTGAAGGCACGACCTGTGAATGCAGGAGCTCTGTCTAAACAATCCCTCTCAGAGACAAGCCTACCTCTTGCTGACTCTTGTGGGCTCCCAGCACCAGCACTGAACATCAGAGTACCAAGACACAGATATTTGCTAAGTCGCTAATAAGAAGCAGTTAAGGTGTAAAGTTGCACTGCAATTAGCTCAGATTTTGCACATATCCCTAAAACAAAGTAAATTCCTTTGGATGTAACCTGCCCTCTCACGTGGGCTGGCAGATCATCCACAGCTGACAATGAATAAAGTTAGAAGAATGAAAAGTGACAGTTATTAAGTAACTCAAGTAAAAATTGAATGAAAAACAATCAGCAATTCAAAGAAATATTATGCAAAAAAGACTAATAAAAATTCTCCCCTATCTCAGTAAAAGCTGCATCATATTTTTCATTAAGTCAATAATTTTTTACATTTTCAGTGTTATGAAAAGATATTTTGGAAGACAGTTCACCAAGATTTATAGTAAAACATTCACTATTCATCTGTAATACATGAAAACATGCCAGGTTGCTATGTCCTGAGGAAATTAGAAAAAGAATCTTGTGACTCGTGATGGACATTTTCGTAGTGTTGTAAAACATCTTGGTATCTCAGCTCAGATCCGAACTAGATCTGACTGGACAAGGTCAACACTCAAAAACAGTCAGGATTTTTCGACAGCCCTCATTTACTTACAGTACAATAATTTTTATTTGGAAAATGGCTTTCCGCTTCAAGGTAGTTTTGAGAAATTTCTCCATCCCTTTTTTCTGTCCCCACTTTTCCCACTATCAGAAAAAAAAAGTAGTCATTATTACTGATACTTGTGTTTCCCAGTAATCTTTTGCCACAGGTTTGAAGATCATCAATGTAGGTGATGATTGATTCTGGCTTGGTGGTCACAGCAGAGATCCAAGGCTGAGGGCTACTTCTGAATATTTTAACCCAAATGCTTTGTTCACAGACAAATACATCAATATGTCACACTGGCAGGACAACAGGGATTCTGGGAAAAAAAGATAAGAAAAAGAGAGGTCTCAAAGACTGTTGAAATGTCAACCTTCAATAGGAGGACATGGTAGTTAATAGATATTTACAAGGGGTAATTACCTTCCAGAGCAGGCTTCTATATGAAGAAAAGTTCAGCACTGTTTAGGTTTGAGAAGAAATTTTGACTCCAGTTAAGACCGAAGCTGATATCACAGAATGTTCTGAGCTGGAAGGGACCCACAAGGATCATCAAGTCCAGCTTTTAAGTGAATGGCCCATACAGGGATCAACCCCCCCTACCTTGGTGGTGTTAGCACCATGCTCTGACCAACTGAGCTAATAAATCAGGTATGCCTGATTACTGCTCTTATTGCCACCAAATATAGTCAGAATTAAGGCAGCAGTAACCCTGAATAACAGGAACATCCAAAATCATGATAAATTATGTATATTTGTACATAAAAACATGTCAAAATAAATATGCAGAATTAAGATTGGGGAAGTATTTTAAGAAACAGCTCTGCTATAATGCTGGTTAATTTTGAGTCTAAAACTTTTAGCTAAAAATATTTTTCATTGTTTTTCAGCTTTTAAAAATAGGAATATACATAATTTATCTCAGATAAAGCACTATTTTCCAGGTTTGGGGTTTTTTTTGTTTTGGTTTTTTTTTGAAAAGAGTATGCTTCCTTTTGACCAAACTTACATAGACCCCAGAAGGCAATAAATGGAACTGAGTTATTCTGAAAATTATGAGAGTATGCTCTTACAGTTTTTATGTCTCTGTCTGGAATTCTGTACAAAGTGTCCTGGGATTTGTCTCGTATGGTGATTTTCTCACAGTGAACTTTGCATTCACCCCTGTCAAAAGGTTTTGAATCTATATGGGCATTTGATAACAGAAATGGCAATTTTCAATCATTGTTGCTGCAGTGTGAGCCCATGTACTATAGTACGTGCACTTGTTTAGGTTCATAGTGCTAAGAATGAAGCATAGCCAGAAATACGTAAGCCTAGCCATCCTGTTCTTTCTAAAACACGGACCTATTTGGAGCTCTGTGGGTCTTTTCTTCTAGTAAACCCTTTTTCCTTGCTCTACAATCACCTAGGCTGAAGAGGAATTAGAATTATCTGTGATGAGCTCCTGCCTTTTCCTGCACTGCTACAGTTTGTACGTCAGAGTGCTGTGCTAATAATCATGATGTTGCAATTCCGAGTTTCTGTGGTAAGTTTATAGCTTTTTTAGCGTCTTTCTCCTTATTTCTTATTATGTATTCGTGGAAAGAATGCACAATATAGACTTATGATTTAGGCCAAGTACAAGAGATTTTTGAAAATATAATTCTTCACTATTTTTCAGATAGCTGGAGACATGGTATGAAATCTGAGTTCCTGATACATTTGAGAAGCTTTTTCTATTCATCTTTGTGTCCTGATTTCACCTGGGATAAAGTTAGTTTTCATCTTAGTAGTTGGTAAAATGCTCTGTTTTGCATTTATTATGAGAATAATGTTCATAACACACTGTTGTTGTTGCTAAGTGGTGCTTAATCTAAATCAAGGACTTTTCAGTTTCCCATGCTCTGCCAGTGAGCAGGTACACAAGAAGACTGGAGAAGGCACAGCCAGAACAACTTAACTTGAAGTGACCAAAGGGATATTCCTTACCATACAATGTCATGGCCAGTGTACAAATGGAAGAAGTTGTCTGGGAGTGCTGATCAATGGCTTGGGGGCTGGCTGGGCATCAGTCAGTGGCAGGTGAGCAATTGTATTGTGCATCAGTTTTTTTCACTTGATTTTTATCCCTCTCTCTCTCCTTTTCACCATTTTTTTACTCTGATTGAATTATTAAACTGTTCTTAATCCACTGGTATTACCTTTTTCTTATTCTCTTCTCCATCATGCCACAAGTGGCAGGGGAATGAGGAAATGGCTTGTGTGGTACATAGTTGCTGAGTGGGGTTAAAACATAACGCTTTTGGCTTTCTGCCTTGTTTATATCTCCCTCTTTAAAGTAGAAAGTAAAAGTATCACAAGACGTCTTTTGAAGACAACCTGAAATTATGGATCTTCTTTTTGCACTGTTAGCTGATATGCTTGAGAGGATAAATGCTGCACATACAATGCTTGCTGCTGTGTGTTGACACTATGGGAAGTGTCACAGTTCTTAAGGAAAATAAATGTTTGTTTGCATCTTAGAATATAATCACTAATGGAGAGGAAGAATCTGCTCTGCAGCATTTGTAAAAACAAAAGTATGTTGCCATCACACGTGACATTTTGGTCCTCCATTTTAAACAGGAAACAACTTTTAGGTCTTTAAGTCTAGATAATCTTTTACTCACACTACTTTGTCCCAAAATTTAAAGAAAGCTTTTAGTCTGAGAAAGATCTTAGAATCTGCCATAGTAATTTTCTTAGGAGCCCATAGCTAAAATTGCAACCTACATTACCTGTAGATGAACACTATAGCTCAGTATCCATGCAGTCCCTCATTTTGAAAGAAGGAAGTAATATTTTGAAGAGGTGCCATATAAAGTCAAACCATGCATTTGTATTGCTTCTTCATTGACAAGTTATGACCAAGTCAAAATTCTAGGAGCAAGAGCAAGACTTTCCCCTTCTTTGAGCCAGAGTCACTTCTGTGAATGACTTGTCCTTTGCCAGCAGTGCTACTTCTGGTTGCCTAAGCACAAGAGCAACTTAAAATCCAATATCACTACACTAGACTTTAATTTTTGTCAGTACAGAAGTCCTGGAATTAAAAAAAAAAAAAAAAAAAAAAAAGGAGATTAAAAACCACAAAAACATCAGTGCTACACTCTTGGAAATTTCCTGACATAGACCTGATATGAGTCTCAGGACAGCACAGTTTACACACCTTGCTCCCAGGATTGGACCTAAAGTATAGCCCAGACATTAATGCTTAAATGACTGGATTTTGAGATGACTCATGCTGGGAGTTAGTGTGGGAAAATGTTTGCTTTGATGGCAGAATAGCCAGAAATAGTCCTTCTCATGGTGGGACTACAGCAAATATACTAAAGTTAATCCTTTTTCTTTACTTTCTCCTTGCCTGCTTTAGTGAGGATGGATGTCATGTAACACCTTGGTAATAGTTCAGCAGGTTTGCTGTGATCTGTCCTGGTTGAACTAGTATTAATTAGCTGAAAGTTTCAATGTATGATCAGCTGACAAGCCTGAATCTGAACCACTGCAGTTGCTGTTGAGGAATGTAAAATGATAATTTCTATTGCTATTTGGGGGGCAAATTAATAAGTTAATGGAAATGTAGAGTTGAAGTGAAATGCATTTCTTTAATTACTCCTTCTGATTCAGATTTGTAGATAACTGCACATGCATGGACTATGCTTAGCTAGGAATGCTGCATTTTAGTTCTAGCCATTTGAACCTCCCATTTACTTATGCCAAAGAACATTTCCAGGTAATCTGAAATGTAGACTTCTTAACTGATGTGAATGGCAGCTTTCCTGTTTTAAATTAACAGTTGTAAATAGAATGTTACATAGTCAATCAGCCAGCAAATGACTCTGCACTGGCCTTTCTAGAAAAACTAGCAATGGGTAATAAATTACTTTATAGTAGGACTGAATTAAAAACAAAAAAAATCCTTATCACTGTAATATGTTTTCTAGTTCACTAAAACTCTTCTTTTTTAATCTGTTTCAGCTATGCTACATTTTCCATTTTTTAAATTTAAACAAGTCCTTTTAAACATATGTATATATGTATACATCCATATGTGAGTATGTATATACAAACATATACACGGAAACATTTTCTGCACGTAAGCAGAGATAGAATTAAAGTAAAATGATGCTCTAATTATACTATATTTTTCTGAGCAGTACTATTAATATGTGGCACATTCCCATTCTCCTCTTTATTCCAGAACCTTAACTTTGATTAAAAAACTCTACAGCACAGCACAGCAACAGACTGCAAAGGCAGACAAGTCTCAAAGAGAAATATTGATGCTGCTTCACTCAGAAAGGCTTCAATGGGGACAGTCATCAAGGAGATGATAAATGTCAGCAGAGGAATCAATTCTCTGGTTGACCAAAGCATGGAAGGAAAAAATGTGAGAACACTATAGTGAAGATCTTCACCATGTACTGAGTGACCTTTTTTTTTTTGGTGTTGCAAGCAGCAACAGCCTCTTGCATCCTATTGAATTACATTTGTAAAAATGGAAAAACTTCACTATGAATGGCTTCTCCTAGGAATATTTCTGAGATTCTCAACAGTAGAAAAATACTATTGTTTCTACCCTCTCTTTCCATTCAGTTCCTGGTTTTGAGCCTAATAAAATGCATGGCAAAATGAACCTGTCTGCTAATTGACTTCCACAGCCCAATAGTAAATACACTGGCATATAGCTCCCAAATTAGATAAGAAATCTTCTTTATGCTTATGGAATACAGACAGTTTGCATTCTTCACTGAGGCTTTTCCCTGACTCTTTAATGGTAGCAATTGAGTACAATGTCCCTGTATAGGTTTACCACATACATGCATCATCCTTTTTCTCTAGCAGAAATTAGGTCGGGACACAAATTAAGTTTTGTGTTTGGATTTCTCCTATATGTTCTGCAAGTTCAGCAGAGCAAAATAAAAAGCAGGTGTCTTCGTGTGCACATTAATATATCATGTGTGTTCAGGAAATCTGATGCATTCAGGAGACACTGGTCTTACCAAGTGTGAGCAATAGAGTTGTGCAGAGCATACACAGCATCACAGCAGAGCTATTCCATAAATACAAATGCTCAATCTGCACGTAAAGTCAAATGAAACTGCAAAGTTTTACATTTTCTATACATTTGAAAACCTTCTGGAAAATCAAGGACAGTATAACAATCCTACTTCTACATAGATGCTCTGAAAAAGGGGAATCTGTATGAACCATGCAGCACAGCAGAGAATTCCACCTTTCAAGAGATGAGGGTGAGACTCTGCCTATGCATCCAAAGGATATACAGGACAAAGCCAATTCTCTTTCCTCCCCACCTCAGCCCAGGAGCTGTGGATTATAACCTTTCACCCCATACTGCACTCAATCAGTGTTCAGCTCCCAAGTGCAGAGCTAGTTTTATGCTGAAGTTTTCAAAGACCAAGGTACCAGTGAATAGACACAGTCTTCTCTTTTTCTGGCTCCCCACTAAGTAATGCCTGCAGAACACATCAGAAAAATGCTAGAAAGGTCAGGGGGTGATGGGTAACAGGAAAGCCAGTTCTCATGGTTCTACCCACAGGATAGGGTAGATGCATTTTGCAGTGTACCCCACAGTCCTAGTCTCTAGGTGTAAATCTTGTTAAATTCTTATTGTATGTCAGGGCACAACATAGTGAGCAACCTCACTTTGCTACACAGGGAAGCACTGGCATATAGACAAGGTATATTTCAGCAGGTCTCCTTTCCTACATCAGGGGACAACAAACTAATGTGTGAACTTGCTCCAGAGCCTGATTGGAGCCATTGTGTCCCAGATTTAATTAATATTATACCTATTTTCTACAGGCCAAAAATGTTTTTGCCAAAGACAGTGCTTTCCAAAGGCGCTGTGGAAATGATGCAGTTTGCAACACATCACACTTGTTTCAGAGAAAGCAAAGAACAGTAGGAGATCTGTGTCTGTCCCTGTGGCTTGTCCTTCAGGCTGCTTCATTCCACAGGTAGCTGTCATGCTGCAAAGCTTATGTGGAAAACCCAAAGGACAGCAGAGCTGAACAGAATTTCAGTCTGTGGCTCGACAGCAAAAGCTTTCCACCCCTGTACTGCTATTTTTAAAAGGGATAGGGTTTCAGAAGCTTTCAGGAAAAAGCACATTTAAATGCTGGCCTGTCTAAAATCTGACCTTGTGCATGCTGACTTGAGTAGCAAGGTTGTAAAATGTCATCAAGGAGCTCTAAATTCAGTCCTAAACTCACCTATCAGGTAGAATACAGGCTTGAATCCATCTCCCTGGACTGTGCCCAGACTGGTGTGCTACGAGTCGTAGTCCATCTTCCTCTTTTTCATTTTTACACCTGGATACCTTGCAGATTGGTGGTTGGACCACTTGTAAGTGGAAAACTGATTGAAATCCTACCAGGTGGAGTAATGCCTAATCCAGGAAATTCCCTAACCAGACACGTATGCTCACAGCAGGGCATGAATCAGTGCAAGAGGATGACTTCTTTCTAAACTCCTATGAATACTGTCTTGCACCTCCTTACGTTTTATTGCAGAGAGCTCCAAAGATACAATTTAAACTGGTTGCTCAGAGAGGTCGTAGAGTCTCCATCCTTGGAGATATCCAAAACCTGATTGGATACAGTCCTGGGCAACCTAATCTAGCAGACCGTGCATGAGCAGGGGGTTCAATGAGACAATCTTCAGATATGCCTTGCAACCAGAATTCTGCAATTCTATGGTTAATAAAAAAAAGGGGGGGTTTATATTTTCATGTGAACAAAAGACCCTAGAGAAAAATTAAATTCTTTTGGACCAGATTGATGAAATGTATTTATTATTTTAGCCATGGAACTGCAAATTCAGTTATGGTCTTAATTCCAGTTACTGAACCATTCTAAGTTCTGGCCTTGTTTTCACTCTGTTGCGGTACGACAAAGTTGATGGATGTGTGTGGCAGCAGTGTGACTGGGATGTGAAATCATGTGCTTTCCCCTCACATGAAGAGGCATTTCAACAATGACTAATCATGTATTTTCTCCTTTGGCAGCTATTCACAGAGGTTTTCATTTGCAAGGCAAGATTTCCTATTCTTTTTATTGTTATAGTGGTGAAGCCCCTAATAAGGGATATTTGAGGGAACTAGGTGCAGATTTGTCTGAGATGTTTAGATTGACTAATTCCATATGTTATCAACCTGACTTCAAGAAGTTGCAGAAATAAGTTTTCCAACGGAGATTTGTTGAAGTTTCAAAAAGTCCTTAATTGTTTTCCCTGGAAGCATTTATTTCAGTAGATCTTTTTCAATCTATACCTGTACATACATGAAGATCCATACACAAGGACACATGTTTACAAGAAATTGCTGAGACTCTCCACACCTGAGGTTGTTTCTGCATATTCATAAGTACATCTAGGGACTGAAATATCTCTTCCAAATGACAAAGTTTGCCCTACTAATTTGTACAGCAGATCATTAAAAAAAAATACTTTTGGACAGACATTTCTGAAACATACCTTCATGGTTCCCTGCATTTTTCTTGGTGTATTTAGTTACAACAGATGTTATTTTATTTTGATTAAGAAAAAAAATCTTAAAGAATCTTTCATGAGAAGTATCTATGACAAGATTGAAATTCCCACAAACTATTACATTTTTTTCTTTATATTGATCATTGGCATCTTATCATACCATTCTCTAGAATCTGGAAAAACCATAATACTAGGTAAAATTAAACACTGAGAACAGGCAGCAAATAGGATGTTGAAATACAGGTTCCTGTAATTAAATGTATATTCCCATGTGTTATTTATTTGGGATTAGGATTTATGAGAAATGAATGAAGTTTCTTATCCTGACTTAGGTAAATTAGGCATATTCACCATTAATTTTCTCCTTTAATTTACACAATCTATTTAAGCCTATTTTGATGAAACGGAATATGTTTCCAAGAAGCAAGAAATCCCAGTTCCTTCTTTTATTGATTTACAAATTTGCCACATGTATCAATTATTCCTTCAGGTCTTTTGTCTCATAAAGAGTGCTTCCCCAACCACAGTGGAAATTATTGGCCATCAAAATGAACTTGATTATTTACAGTTAACTATACCTTTTTTCCCCCGGGGCACCGAAAGCACAACAAGCTCTCTACCGTCACTGATGATCATTTCTAAAACATGAGATGCTAACCATATGTATTTTATGATACAATATATTCAATTAAACCAACAAAATTACATTGTGATTATTGATGTCACTTATTACACTAATCTGAAGAATGAAAAGTACGTTTTCTTATTTCTTATTTCTATGTATCTTATGTCTTTTTTTAATGGCAGTAGAAAGAGAAACTATATATTTCCTCATAGTTTTCCTCCTCCCAGAGCAGTTTGTTCAACCCACTTTGTTCTTTGTATACCATCTTTCCTGGTATGTAATACAAGGTTATTGGATAGGCAGCAGAAAAATCTGGAAGATAAAGTAATGTTTTAGATGCAGCTCAATGTAAGACTATCTCTGAATGATATAGACTTATTGCCTCTACATATATCATGCAGGGGATAGTTTCCAGCTGCTTGTGCAGGAGAACCAAACATGTTGTTAAAGCAGTTAAACCCAACTGACAAAGACTGGTTTTAACTTTTCTCCTAAGTTCTGTTTTGTATTCTGAAATTAAAAAAAAAAAAAAAAAAAAAAAAAAAAGATTTCCAGCCTATTTAGATCATTAATAAGATCCTAGAATTATTTTCTTAAATTTTTTAGTGAAGTCACACATGCCGTCTATTCATTAGACATCTCTAAAAAGTGCACATTCACAGTGACCAGAGCTCAGCAAAGCAGCATAAACAAGTATGTGTTTAACTTTCTGCTAGTGTTCAAATTACGCAGTGTAAAATATACCTTATTTATAACAGGCTGATCTGTGCTTTGCTCAGCTTTTGATGCCCAAACACATGGCTAGATATGTCCATAAGGTGAGGGCTTTCCATTGTGAGACTTTTCCAGTGTTTGTGTCACATAAAGTGGTGCTAGAGGAATAAAGAGGATGAGAAAAACTTCCTGCCTTGGATTCCTCCTTTCTCTGGGACATCACTTCGAAAGAAAGCTATGCATCAGCATTTTTCAGATCCCTTTTGATCTGAAAATGTTACTTGCAGGATTTGTCATATTAAACGTTTTCTTGTAACCTGCTATTGCTGAAGAAGAAAAATTACCCTTAATAAGAAAAATATTTAAAAAATAAAACCCGATTATATACATTTTATTTCATTCCACTTCATCACTTCATTCCAATGTCTTCTGCAAATTCTAATAGCCTGATATTTATATTAAGCTTAAGAGTTCATTGTATCCAGTTCTTCTGAGCAAGACATCAGAGTCTGGAGTCCCACTGATCATTTCTGTCTCTCCAGAACAGGCTCTGGATAAATTAACACCACTATTAATCATAATAATACATCTATGTCCTGGTTCTGAGATTCTTGAGATGTTTTCCAGAAACTGCAAACTGGTATGATACTAGCCAAAAAAACATTAAAGCATGGACCTTAACTCTCCAGTGAATCCTTCAGAAATTTAATAACTCTCACTGCATAATATTTCTGACAGGAAATATACACTTGAGATGTTTTAAACCTGAAAATGTCACATACACAACAGAGCTTAAGCCTGAGAATAGCCTCCCCTGTTTCTGAGATCATAACAGTAGTATTATCATTAAGAGGATAAAATGCCAGTTCCTTGCTTCCCATACCTCAATCCAAATGAAATGTGAGTCACTTAATGAATTTCATCAAAGCCTAATGGAACAATTTCAGCCTGTCCTGGACAACTCTCCTGCCCAATTCCCTCACGCACACACTCACACACATTATTTCTGCTAGCTTGGATTTCATATCCATCTCTGCCCAATCGCTTGTGGCAGGTTCTACTGGTAAAGTAAATGCTTTACTGCTGTTTTTCCTCTTAGAATTACAGATCACTGAAGAAGTAGCTTGAAACATTTCCACTGGAGAAAAATGTGATGAAATTGTTAAAGGTTCAGCAGCCTTGAAACACTAGTAGAATATTGGCATGAGGATTATTCCCAGACATGAACTTTCCTTTGGAACCTGCAAGCTGAAATTTGCAATATTTGTTCGTTTCATGCCTTCTCGGTGTAGCCTGTCCCTCTGGCTGATTTTCTTCCTTTCTTTATCTGAAGCTGGCATTTTTTCCACTCTCAATAATTAAGCTGTCTCGGTGCTAGAGACATGCCTATTTTATCACATGTATGTCTCTTACACAGTTGAAAAAGGAGATCTCCAAGGGAGAAGGCGGCTGGCGTCTCTGCTGTTGAAACGGTTTCAATCTGGCCTGAATACTTTGCCTGCAGTGCTGCGACCCGCAAGGGGGTCTTAACCTCTGAAACCTGCTGACTCAAAAGTAATTGGCCAGCATGATGCCACTGTGACCATCAAGTGGAACAAATAAAATTACCCACCATTTCAGTGCCATGATTGTCCTCTCCCACTGCGTGATTCCATGAATCCCCTGGAGGACTGACCTGCTTATAATAAACAAATTGTTTTCTGGGCTCCTTTTCCACTGCCTCTAGGGGAGTAACAAGAAGACAGAACCAAGCTGTGTTAACTATATTTAATGGTCTTTTTTTTCCCCTTAAATTGCATCAGATGGTGCAGATGACTAGATTCAGTATGATCTTTTAAAATTATATCCTCAAGAAGCAAACAATTAGAGAGAACAGCATATCTACAAGGAAACTCAATATTACACAGTGATAGAAAGTTGTAAATTTGAAGAATTCAAGAGGATTGCACATATCCAAGTTGGATGACTTAAATCTTTTTCCTGAAAACAGCTTAAAAGCGGGGATTCTCTTACTCTATACACAATTTTGTAATTTGTTTGCATAAGAGCAAGCTGTTTACACTATGGAACATGGCTACATAAAGATTGTTGCCAAAACATACTATTTCCTATAACAATGTAAAACCAGAATATCTCTCACAATGGCAGTAGGTTTAATCGGATGCACACCAACATAACCAATAGCTAAATCTGGCTTTACATCCCTGTCTAAAAGAAGCTCACTAAACATCAGGGGGGGAGAGTTAGGGGGAGGGTGGGTTAGAGAGGAAGAAGGTAGTTCTTGTTCTCTTGGTTTTCTTTATTTATGACCATGTAACAGCATCCCCAGTATCTGGATTCATGCAGAGGAGATAACATGGCCTGGTAAACACATCAGCAGGACAAGTAGTGTGAAACTTTATTTTAGTGTTTTGAGTAACTCCCTGAGCTGATAATGGCCCTAATGTGGCCACAACTGACTGCAGAAGTGCAGACTTAGTCCCAGTCTCATAAAGTTTTGTACTAACACTGTGAAATTGCAGTTGTTTTGAGTTTTCAGCCTTCATTTGAACAAGAGCAAAACTTGGAGCATGAAAATATATGAGAACTGCTTCTTTAGGCTAATAGAGAAGCCCAATAACTTTTGCAGAATCAAATCACGATAAAGAATAAATTGAGGAAACTGCAGTGAGTTACCTTGATATGACTAACAATAACCATCTTAAACAACTGTTGATGTATTTCTGAGAACACAGTTTGCTGTTTGTTGCCAGCTATTTCATTTAGATCCAGTTCACTTAAATTACATATTTAAATGTAGGCAGACTATTATGCACATTGTTAAAACAAAGTCTTGAAAAGCCAAGAAAAACTAATACTTTGTTGCAGTTTTTCAATTGCTATTTGTGATCACTTTATATCACTGCTAAATCCACTTCAGTTACCTTGTTAAGGAGTTGCTTGAGGGATATTTTACACACCATTTCAGTTTTCTGTCTGAGTTTCAAAACCAATTTAGTAACAGTATTTAAAAAATTAGCCATAATGCCTATCTGGTTCCATTTAATCTGGAACCGTTCTTGTTAATTGGAAGGAGTCTGACCCTTGTTTCAAATTTAGTATGCATCCTGTTCATTTTATTTCCCAGCAGATAAGGGGTAGATCAAGCCTACAGTGCTTCTATCATACACAAGTCTTCTCCTTATCTAAATACAGCTTTTTTCTCCCTAGCTCCCCTTTCGCTGTTGCAAATCTTTGTATGTCAAGCAGGGGAGAAAATAAGAACAGAGAAATTTGTATCTGGGACCCTAACACTATCAAGATAGGAAGAACATATCAGTTCAACATTTTACCAACTTGCTTCTCTCATTTATATTTTATTATGCTACTTCTCCTACCTATTTCAATTCCTCCTTTTGAGTGGCTTATAGTCACAGCTATAAAGCACATTTGTCTACACCTCTGCTGTAAGGAAATGACAGGCATTGACTGGTGGAAATCCTTGTCTTATACATGAAGCATCCTCATCAGTCATCCTGTGTAACAAATAAATACAAACTATGTGATACAAGAATTCCATTCTGTAAATAAACCCTCAGAAAATTGGTCTTCATCATTGTGAGGTATTTGATTTATAGTGGAGGGCTCTTTGGGATTGGAAGAATCCTCATGGAAAGGATTTGAGATCTTAGGGCTAATACACACCTGAATTTCACAAGAAAAATTGCTCAGTGCCCAGACACATATGATTCCCCATGTTATGGTGCAATCTATCAGATTAAGCTCCCACATGTGAAAAATTTTGCAAGTATTTTCATAACCAGTAGGCAGATCACGCATTTAACTTAACACAAACACAGTATGTAGATCATATACTACACATATAGGTCCTTTTTTTCCATAGAGGACTTTAGTTCTCTACTCCAGAGGGCTTGGACGGCTGTCATCTATCCCAAAAGGTGTACACCCTTCTGACAGGATAGCATAAAATTGCATATACAAAGATATTGAACAGTAATGCACTAATATCTTTTTACTATCCAGCCCTTGGTGCAATTGGAAGCTGATCATGAAACCAGGGCAGTGAAGATTTATTTCCTTTGCTTAGAGATCTTAGGTGGTTACATTGTTTGGAGAGTGGTACCTAGTTAAGTATTCCTGAACAGGGGCCATTTTTCTTTCTTTTCCCCTGTAGTTCTTCTCTTGAAGTTAGTTGTATTACTTTGATCTTTCAATGAGCTTTGCTGATACCCAGACCATTTGGCCAGTCTCAAGCAAACTGCCCAGCAAGGAGATGCTTGAGCAGCACCAGCAGAAGGACCCTGGCTTCTTACACTCCAGGCTCCCTGAGCAGGCTGCCAGGAGCAGTCAGCTTGGATAGGTATGTTGAAATCTGGAAGAAAAGACATTTGCACAGTTGGTTTTAATGCCTTAGGAACTATGAAAGGCTGTGGGCTTTACTAGGAAAAGAGAGAAAACAGATCACAAACATGTAGAACAATCTCTGGTGGATAACTCTGATTCTCTGCGAAACATAACCCCCAAATATTCTGGCAAGAAGATAGATTATTATACCATAATGACAAGCATTAGTTGCAAGCCTGGGTTTTTCAAAGAAACTAAGTTTAAAAATAGACTTCCTAAACCTTAAGGCCTGGAACCTTGGGCAGACATCAAGATTTGACTGTAGTTTCTCACTTTACTTCTACATTTTTTCCATCTGCAAACAACTGCTGTGAATGACTGCATAAGACAGACCTGGACTTTATAGTTCTCAGTGAAGCAATATGTGATCTTATTAAAGAAGGAAATCCTGTCAGTAGTAATCTAAAATTCCTTCAGCTATCAGAAATTAAAACTCCCTACTTCTGCCTTGCAACATATTTTTTTTACTCTAATGTACATACATGTGTTTATTTGCACATGCTTTTTAAAGCCTTTGTAGTAATTTTTCAGTAAAATCCTAATGGGAACTTACCACAGTAAATTCCTAAATGTTAGTAGTTACAGAGACATAAACTCACAAAAACCTTGACTAACTCTTGCTGATAAACATATCCTTGATATAATTACTGGCTTCAGTTATACCAAGTGTAGTTTTGTGTCTGTAACAGTCAAATGGCATCTGGAAGCTCTGAGGATCTTTTTGTGGCCTTGCTACAGGAGTCTTTGTGAGTTTGGCAAATGTAAATGCAAACTTTCTGAGCCTATGTATCCCCTTCTGCGAGACAATGACAGTTACACTCCCCTCACAGTTTCTAAAGAGGACTATGCAGCCTCCAGTCCCAAGGATGGGTAGAGTTTATTGCAGTTCCAGGTAGAGGCTATTAGGAGTCCACGATCAATATTACACAGAAGTGACAAGCTTCTAATGGCATTTTACATTGCAAAATGTAATAAACCATTTTCTGATTTTCATCATTTTCTGTATCTCATACTGAACTCCTATTGTCTTTGTTAAGGTCAGTGATGTTTGTTATAATTTTGTTAGATAGCCAAAGCAGAAGCAATAACAAGTACATTAATTCTGCCTTATTCGACTTGTCCAGATTCTCAGAGAATTTTTTTTCAAATACCATTAAGTCTGCTTTATTAAAAATGAAAGAGGTTTATACTTTCTATAGGGATACTGTGAAGTTGCCAAGTGATAGGGATTTCTTGTACAGATTTCCTGGCATTAAAACATAAAGTGGTTTCAGAAACTACAGGCAAATAAAAGGCCTTTTTGTATTTTGATCCACTCTGGATAGTTCTTATAACTCTGTAGCAAATTTAAGACAAATAGAAAGGGACTGAGTCGTGATGATTCATGTGACAAGGGAATGAAAACAGGAACTAAAGGCATTGCCATCATCCATAGTCCTTGTCAAAACAGGTGATTTGTGGGGTTCAATCCAGTACAGAAGAAAGCAAATTATAAACATTGAAAATTCTGTGCCAGTGCAGCCTGGGGGAAGAGGGCAAGGGATTTTGATGCCAAAATAGCACATGGGTTTGATGCTGTGTGAGAACCACAAGCCATGCTAGTACTTGAAAGCTGCTACTAGTGCATCCATTCACCTATCTCTAGTCATGGCCAGTCACTAAATGCTTCAAAGGATTGCAAATAAATAAACAACCTAGAGGCTAAGGTATACATCAAAGGAGAAAAGGAAATAGGATTTTTTTCCCCTGGCCAGTATAAATACAGTATAAAATGAATGATTAACCAACAGAAATTACACATCCCTTTGGGAATACCAGTAAAACATCTACTTACAAGCTTTCACTTTTAAATCCTGAATTGTCTTTTCTCTAAATATGAAAAACTTTTGGCAATGTTGTAGTCTTTTCTGTTCACCACCTCTTTGGAAAGTCATTCCAGGATATTGCCCCAAAAATGCTTAAAACGCTCAAAATCCAGGCTCCAAGGACTGATGGTGACACTGGGCAGTAATGCAGATTACAGCTAAAATAAAGCCTGTTGATAATTCTTAACATTTGTCAAGCCTGTTGAAACCAGAAGATGTACGTAAGTTATGAGCTTGCAGTCGGCACCATGGCCTTTGGCTTCCTTGCAGCATTCATCCTCAGAACCACTCTGAGTCCATGGGAAAGCTGCTGCTGCCAGGGGCACACTAAAAACCCTGACTGAAGTGGTTATGGCCTTTTGGACCTGGATGGATTTCAACATCTATCTTGAATAGGTTCAAGAAATAGACAAGTCATAACTTGGTTCAGCTTCAGTGAACTCTTGGGAGATATGTAAGTGTGACTGTTTTACATCTTCCACTCTGGGCAGCTGCGCAGTCACCCAAGGTGATAGGCACAAGTGTTATGTTGTTGTGATGAAGGTCAGTGTTATGTTCACCTCATATCTACTTTTCTCACAGGACCTTCATTCCTTATTTATTTGGATTTTGGTTTGGTTTTTGGGTAGAGTTTTGTGGTTGGGGGTTTTTTGTTGCACTTTTTTTTCCTACCCAGTGATTTATCTGTGACTTGTAAATGCTTCAGTATGAAACTAGTGATACCGTAACAGCATCTCTGTTATCACAGGGGTTTGGTGATAACAACATTTCATGACTAATAACACTTAAGTGAAACACTGATATACAGCTGTTGGGATTGCAAACCTGGAATAATAGAAATGTTATCATTGTAAAAGTTAGTATTGCAAAAATAATCATCAAATAGAGAGCCAGTCAAATGAACAGTCTCATCACACTTTAATCATGAGGAAATTTGAGGTATTTTTATAGAATCATAGAATGGTTTGGGTTGGGACGGGGTCTTAAAAATCATGTAGTTCCAACACTCTGCCATTGGCAGGGACAACTCCTGCTAGAGGACCTACAGGTTGCTCGGAGTCCCTTCCAACCTGGTCTTGAATGCTGCCAGGGATGGGGCATCCACAACTTCTCTACTCAACCTAATTCAGTGCCTCATCACTCTCACAGTACAGAAATTCTTCTTTCTTAAACTAAATTTTACCTCTTTCAGTTTGAACCCATTACTCCATGTCCTATCACTACAATTAGAATTATTTTAAAAAATACATAAAATACTTAACAAAAATAATTACATTGCATAGGCTTTACAAAATATGAAATAGAAAACTAACATTTTGTCTTTATATTCGGGGGGAAATTAAGGGTTTCCTAAACTGTGTAATTTTTTAACAACACCAGGACACCAGTCTATGTTTTGGGTTTTTGGGGACAACAGGTCTAGAAGGCACAATATGTTACCTCAGAAAACATTCTGTAGATAACATAAACAAAGATAAAATAATCATTGAACACACTTCTGGTCTGCCAGTGAGTGGTGGTGCTTTTGCTTAAGACTACTGAGGAACTGGGAGCTACAAATTAATAGTCCCCAGTAAGGGGGCTGGGCATATAGAGAGCCACTGAGATTTTTAAAACATCATTTTAGATGTGAAACAAAGAGATATTATGAGAAAGGAGAGAGGGAGTTGGTGAGAAGTCTGACAAGTTACTCATCTGTAGCTCGTCTTGCTAATCCATCTGCGGTGATTTGCATGTTTGGTATTGTTCAGAATGGTTAATTCATCAGTATGAAATCCCATCTTCTCAGTCAGCAGTACTAGGAACCTCTCAAAATTCAAACCTACTGATGACCTTTTGCCTAATGTATGAGGCCAAACAAACATGAAGGTTTTAAAGGCTCACTCTGTCTATTTTAAGTGCTATAAAACATGCTTTTCAGAATATAAAGTGTCTTCAATAACTGAAGGCTTCTTTAGATTTTGATCTGTTCCTTCTGGTCCACTTGTTTCTACAGATACATGCTTTCCTTTATGAGAAATACAGCCTGATCTCTTTCAAATACTCCCTGCAATAAAGTAATAAACCAAAATAAAGTCTCATGCTGCAATGCAATGAGAACCTCCTGGGAGTGGAAGTGGCATCCACCTCCTTTGTTTTACAGAGCTGAGTACTTCATATAGATGGATGGAGGCAATGTCACTGGAGGCAATTCACACCTTTTGTCAGAGAAGGGGAAAAGAAACCATTTACATCATTTTCACAAGGATTATTTGGAAAATGCTCTCCCATAAGCTGGAAGGACCTTCAAAGCCTTACTTTCAAATACTGGTGTTCTTTACTGTGAAGGATATCTTGCAATTCACTAATAGCAATACTCTTAGTTGGTAATTTCCAGATGCTTGACTGTGGTGGAAATCTCAGGGCAGATGTGCATTTGAGATTCATTTATTCTTTGTTGTTGCCTTAGAGAACACAGTGGTAGCATATTACCTCTCTACAATAAAATAGCTTAGATATGGTAAAGTCATCTAGTCCCTCTCGCTAACAGCACAGGCTTGCCCTCTGCAGCATGCTCCCTAGTGCTTTGTCCAGTCTATTTTTAAATGGCCTAAGTGATGAGAATTTCTGCAGAGGAGAGTTCACAGGCAAGCCTCTTTCCTCTAACAAAGTTTTGGATAGATAAATAATAATAATAGTAGTTTTATTTATTAATATTTCTCCCTTTCACCTAGTAAAATACTTGGGGTGCTAAGCAGACATCAGAAAACAATTTCTTGTCCCAACTAATCTCAGCAATGTTTCAAAAACTAACACTAAAGCAAAAGACAGGGGAGGACAATGGCCTCTGAAGACATGCCACTCAGGAACAAAGTGGTCTTACAGTAAGGACTGTTGCAGCAAACCCTCTCAGCAGCGTCCATAACTGTTCAAGCTACAGGGCCAAATTCATGGAGGTTTAATTGTCAGTTCTTAGCAGGAAATTCAAGGCTTTTCAGGTGTTCTCAGTGTCTCACAAATCCAGACCTAAACTAAGGGCAGTTTAAAAAGACCATATTTATGAACAAGCCTATTGTGGTTACAGGGAAAAAAAAAAGACAACCTGTCATTTTGCTTTCCTCATTTGCATTAAATTCATAAAGTCAGTGTTGCAATTTTAATTATATTGAAAATCTTCTGTTTGTATCTGCTAAGTCCTGGTTTACTCGTAGCTGTAGTCATTTGCCTAGTAATATTAAATGTGAGGAATGGAACCAAAAGCTTCACTATCATCAAACTCAAACACTTGTCTTCAGAAAAAAAGCATTAAACAAAAGCTAAGTCAAAGGCCTGTCTCTTCCATCCTTATTTATCAATGCTAAAACCCTACTGGTTGCTACTTGCACCAGAAGACTATTGCAACTTCTGTAGGAGTAAAAGAAAGGTTATATTTCTTTTTGACAGACCATTAAGGAACTCTGTAATGTTTCAATCTGTGGTCAGTGCTCTGTTTTGCTTGGCTCGCTAAACCCTCAGCCTCAACTGGCATTTCCTAAATTAACAGCACATTCACTCCCCACATTAAGACAGTGAGACAAATGGTTCAGCCTAAACTAAGCAGTTTGACACTCATGTGCTTCGGCAAAGCTGAACAGCATCTCATGACGCTTACATGATTAGATGATATCATAATCATATGATAAAAAGCCATTAGGCCAAGACAAAATTCTAAAACATAGGTCATTATGTTAGATGCAAAAAAGCATACCCATATAACAGAAAAAAAAAAAAGGAACAAAAAAGAGTTCTGACACCAGGGAACATCTGGCTAATATTTACATGTCCTGTTTAATTTGGATGCTTCAGTTTAGTTTTCAAGATGGCAGTGTATAGAAACAAATTAAGCCAATCACTCTATCCGCAGTTTAGAAAACCAAGATTTGTTTATAGTTTCTCATATTAATACCTCATCCACTTGGCCAAAATGCCTTGTGAAAAATATACCTCAAACACACAATTCCCCTTTAGTAACAAAGCCGTAATTCAGCATAATTCTTTGTTGATGGGATGAAAAAGGGAGTCATGTAAACTAGAAGTAGTGAGATGAACAGATAAAGTTGGGCCATAGGAAATGAAACAGTCTTCAGTGCTGTAGAGTTAAACTGAAGGGCATCAAGAAAGTCAACAGAATTAGCATTTTGGGCCCCATCCTACTTTCTTTCAAATCAATGGGATTTTTTCAACTGATACTAGTCAGGGTATGATCACAGACATGTTCAGTGTTAAAAGAACATGAGCTGGATGCTAGATTGCTGGATGAGTCCTGTGCCTGGGAACCTGAAAGTTTTAATTCTGTGATGAATTTGATACAATGGTTATTTTCAAGAGCACTTAAAAACAAGAAGGAATTCAGCAATGTCTATGTAGAATTTCATAAAATACTATCTCATAGAGGAAAACTGATCAAGTGACAATATTTTTATGTTATAGGTAATTAGGTAAACTTCAGAATATTCAAGCTGATAAAAGGAGATACTGATTTCAAAATACTAGAAAGAATCCCAAGCCTGAAGTCAAAACTTTTAGTTGCAAACATAGGAAAGAAGGGAAACTTTTTTATCAGCCTTCTCTATTTTTGGATATACAAGGGTTCTACCAGGCCAAAATCTATTCAAAATTACTGAATTTTATTGGACGATATAAATAAAAATATTAGCATAAGCAAATTACAGTATTCAAACCCCAGATCTAGCAAAAACAGTCCCAGTTTCTTGGGCTGTTTCTAGTCTGCTCTTTCTGGAGGCAGAACAAAAGCCCACGCAAGCTTGCTGAATGTTTCTCATGTCTGTTTAGACTGCTGTGACAAAAATGCAGCATAGACTCAGAAAAATTAGTGCTAAATTAGCCAGCTTTATTATAGTAAGCAATTCACCCACCACTGCAAGGAGCTTATGGCTGGAAGCAAACCCAGCTGTTAACTGGAGTGCCAGCAACATAAACCTGATGTCAGATTTGTATTGCCCAGGAAGCCCAGCTTGCAGACTGAGCTTGTACAACAACATGAAAAGCTACAGGCAGCCCTGTATGTCTGGAATGTGTCCATATATCTACTGTTGCCTGGCTCACTGGACATGGTGGCAGAACCAGGGCAGTGGTGGCAGAAACAGCATCAGAAAAAAATTACAAGAGTGGCAAGCTGGTGCAGCAAAGGCATCAGCAGATGGTAGTGCATGTGCTAGAGGAAATTCTGGGTTAGTTCCCCCAGGGAACACTTCCAAAGGGCTGTGTGGTTAAGATGGCACCACATTTGTCTCTGTTCACCTTCTGCATGCCTCCAATGCTGTCCCAGCAGACACTGCCCTTCAGAGTGCTCCCCATGCCCTACTGGCACATCTCTGGATTTGCAGCACACACACTGAATCTGTGCTATAAAAACACTGATTTTTTTCTTGCAACATAGCCCTCAGCTATTTCCAATACTTTTATGAGAAATAAATATATGGGGTTTTTTTCAAGCAAATGAATCGAAAATTACTAACAACAAGGGGAAATGTATGCATTTTAAAGGGCTTGTTTTCTTTTTACTAACCTATAGGTGCATCATAGAAATGTATGGCTGGGAATCAGGGATTGCAAAATTTATGCAAGTGAAGAAAAACCCCCCACCACGTGGCAGCCATAGAGGCTTTCATTTTAATCTAAACCCCACCTCTTGACATAACATAACCAATCGGAGGCGAGGGAACACCCTTTTGGTGACATGAACGGCGTGGGATTTGGTAGCCTTTAAGAGGGGGAAAACTGAATTTTTGGGGGTGCTTTTTGGGGAATTGGAATTAGCCAGGGCACCACATCACGTGCTGTAAGTAAACCTTTCTGATTGTCTATTTTTTTCTTTACGAACTCTGTTATCATTGTAAAAATTTAATAAATAGACAATTTTTCTCACACTTTGAACTGAATAATCAAGAGTGACATGATAATTATGTCTTAGGGTCACAGAGACACCCCACAGCCCAGAGAAAACCCAAGATTACTCTCTGAGTTGGAGGGGTGCAAAGTCCAGTTACTCATACTGGTACGTAAGCATGCCTGAGACTGGTCTCTGGCTCTGAAGCCAACTGGTAATGAAGAGCATCCCCATTCCACTAGAAGAGGGAGGCTATGCCCAGGTGGATTACTGGAAATGGTCTCTGGGTCGTGATGACCTCTAGACCACCTCTGGTGAATGTCTGACAGTGCTGGTAGGCATTGCTCAGTCAAGGACCAGCCTCATGCACTAGTTTCACCAATCCACTTCTTTTTCATCCACCCATCTCATTTACTGGTAGAGCTGTAGTCCACCAGACCCTCCTGCCCCAAGGAAAGCTGACATTGAGCAGGCTTGGGGGCAGAGAATGATCCATGGCCCTCTTTTTTTTAGAGGTATAAATATAACCACAAGGGCTATATGCTGTGGTGGGTATGCACATGTGATGCCCTCAGCCCTGCTTTTCCAAGGAAGCAGAGATGTGTGCCTCTTGGCAGTACTGACAAGGAATCTATTTCTTCATTCATAAAAAGTGACAGTTCAGATTTATTTGAAAAGGGAGTCACCTGTGTGCCACCCTCAAACACTTTGGTGAGCACTCATCACACTCTACCCCCCTGCCAGCCAGGTGCAGTGAGCTGCCCGCAAGGTAGGAGGTGGTGGGGAGGGAGAACTGTTGTGCCTGATGAGATCCAGCCCAAAACAATTTTCTGCACCTCTGCAGAAAAAAACCATAATTTTCTCATGTAGCAGTGAGTATTGGCACTACACACATTTATTCCTCAGTGAGCCATGAGACAGAGGTACAAGAGCAGTCAATCAGACCTGTCATTTCTTATACATTGATTTATGTTTTCTACAGGGCCAGTGCAGGAGAGAAACAGATGAAAACACTGTACCGGCTTATACTTATGAGGAACCTTTCCTCCTATCCCAACTCTCATAAGTAATCCTTTTATGAGGTAAAATCATATTTTCTCTTTCTAGACCAGCTGTTTTAGCAATGCTTTGTTGATTTGCTGTTTAAAATCCTCTGATGGTCAACATGCCTTTGCAAATTTGAGTGGCCAAAAGTGTAGTCTTCTGTATAAGAATTTGTTTTGTTCTTTTCCTTTATTTTTGTCATCATCTATCTTAGTGGATAATAGAAATGGAATGGCAGAAATAGGAAGTTCAGGTCTATCCCTTCCAAGTTCTGTTCTTCCAAAAGTGCTCAGCGAAAAATGGATGGGAACTTGAGGCAAGATATAAAGCTTTCAGAGAGTTGCAGAAGCAATGCAGACATTTTAAAGGCCAACATAGAAAACAGTATGTTTCTTCCTTTTACATCCTCCCAAGAATGTCTGCATCATCCAACTTGCTTAAAGTGACAAAAGTCATTAAAGATAAACACAGTGGATTGTTTATTTTGGAAAGGGACTGGGGCATAACTCCTGTGAGGTAAAGTGCAGGGCGGCTCGTTCTTTACCTGCTGCGGGATCCAGCAGACAGGCAAGGTGCTGCATGCTTTGTGTTCAAATGACTAACAAGACCTTTGTCTAGGCTTGAACTCTCATACCTGTTTTCAGTTCCTGACATACCTCAGATCCCCCCTACCGCCCGCTGAGCCCATATTGTAGCACTCACATGGTGAACCTCTGGAAACAGAATGACACTGGGATCCACGGGGAAAACAAAGCCCCTCAGAAAGACAAGCAGCCCCAGGCCACTCTAATTACAAGTCCCTGCACTGCTTGAAGGTACTCAGCTGACATGCCTGAACTGTGCAAAGACCTTCAAGTGAACTATTATACAAAGCTCAATGTATCACATGGTTGCAAAGCAGCTGCTACGTCTCACTGTAAATGAGGCACAGAGATGATAAGTCACATACTCTCATATACAATGTGTTTAAGGAAACCCCCACCCTAAGGATTTTACTGCCTTAGGCTAGGATGAAACTTGGGAGGTGGAGGGGAGGGAGAGGGATGTGGGAAAGAGTTTTATGTGAAGACATCCTAGTCTACATTAAGGATGTGTTTACTCCTAGTAGCTTTGGCAAGTTAATCATAACATGCATTTAAGTTCTTTCAATAACATCCCCCAAAGTGGATTTTTTTAAATGTCACTTCCCTGTTTAAACCAACACAAAACTGTATATCCAGATAAATCTTCTGTAGGATACACAGAAAGCAGTGGTTGCTAACATTTGGTTTCTCCTTTGCTCACTTGGCTTGGGTACATCCAAGCCTGAAATGTTTGTTTTCAGTTCACAACGGACAACTGTAAAGGACATGCGTTTGATTGCACAGATATGAAACACACAAAGACTGACATGATTAAGAATAAAAATCTGGCAAAACAGAAAAAGGAAGGTGATATAACTCACAGTAATAAATATGTCACTTGTGACCATCTTAAAAGCAATTGAATACTCTAGCTAAGGCTAAATGGCTGCAGAGTAGTGCCTTTAACAAACTCAAGAAGAGGTTTCCCATAACTTGTGACTGTAGCCATTTCTGAAATCCCAGATCCATAGAAATGCAGGGCTGGGAGGCATCATCCAGCACATTGTGCTGAGATGGGCGCCGCAGAAAGAATCAGTGTGATGCTGAAATGGAAACTCAAATCCATGAAAGCTACTATTTCAGGCTCTCTACACAGTCAGTAGGTGGCTCATCTTTTCAAGATTTTCCATCCATCCATAACAAAAAGTAAACATATCCCTGCCAAAGAAAAACAGAAAAAGCATTCTGCATACCATAAAAATATTGCAAATCAATAATGCAAAAGTAAATTTAATTTTCTTTTCAAAATATCTGGGAAAAAATTATGAAGCATATTTAACTGGCACATGCATTTTCCTGGGCAAGCATCTCTACACTAGTCTTGCCATACATTCTTCAATTAATTTTCTAGCAGCAGTTTTGAAACAATATTTTCCCCATGTAAAAGACGTGGGTATAAGCTTTATTTTATGATCGGCAAGTGATAGTGCATTGTGTGCCAACTGTATATGGTTTCTTAGGCTGTGCTACAAACCCCTTTGAAGCAAGGCATAAAAACTCATAAAGAGATGATAGTATGAAGGTATAGCAAAGAGCAGATGATCAGAGATTACAGGAGCAGACTGGGAGAACTAGATGGTCCTACTGGGGCTTGCAAATCTCACTTTTCTTTATGGATTTATTAGAGAAGAAAGATCCATAAGAGTAAATCTGACGGGATGAGAAGGCATGCAGGAGATTCACACTCTAGCCATCCTGAAGGAAAACATTTAATTATTAAAACTGAAGCCAGAGCTTTGTCTCTTTTATAGAAGATCTCAAACCATATTTGGCTTCCTTGGCACTATCTGATTAGTCAACCATTTGCTTAGGTGATTTGATCCTGCTCTCATTCAAGGCAGATGCCTCTTCCTTCAACTTCAAAGAGAGCCTGATGATACCTTCCTGAACTGTGTTTCAATCTGGCTAACAGAGGGTTGCACTTAAAACATTTTCTACTAGAGATACTACAGAAAGCAGAATTAGGTCCAAGCTATGTTAAAAATTCACTTTAAAAAATAATAAAATGAAAGAAGTTACAATATCCCAAAGTTAGACAAACAGGTTTAAAACTAGCACAGATGGTGCAATGTGCCTTTTACCCCTTATCACAGACATTTATATTACATGTCAAAATACTGCAGAATACAGCGATAGTCAATTTGGAATGCTCTGTCTGGGTCATGCAGATTCATCACCAGCTAAAACAAAGTGTATTTTCTCCTGGAGTGGGTCACTGTTCTCTTCAATCATCTCACACTTTTGTTGTATTTATTTTCAGCACAGAGTTTAATCTTAAAGATGCCATTTAACAAAGAATTTTTCCTGATACTAGCAACATATGGAAGCAGCTGTTTGTGGTTCTTGTTCATAAAATGAGTTACATCTTCCTTTAAACAACACAGCCTTTTTATTTTGCTGCTAAACCTGCAGTTGAACCGGTACAAAATGATAATAAACATGTCTAGAAAGGTCTTCAGCTCAAAGCAAGTTACTGTCCATGAACTCTGCCACCCTTTGCTTCTTATTTCCTAGCACAGGACATTTGTCTGATCTGGAGAACAGCTATAACATGCAAAACATGAGCTACATTTTGGCACTCATTTATTAATTATTATTATCATTTTAAAAAATCTTGTGGTTGAAAATATCTTTAAAAAGTTAGTGTCTGATATGTTGCACATTGCCTTAGTACATAAAAGCAAAAATAAAACAGATAATACTCTGTACAATATGTCCAAAACATAGACTGTATCTATACCACTAAATATATCAAGGCCAGGGATTGAACCTAATCAATGAACTATGATCATTCATTTTGTTTGTTTATTAGTACCCCTTTTGCCACATGTTTGGCCTGTGCCAGCTACCAGTTTTCAGTAATAATGCCCAGTCATGACTGATGGAAGAGGACATGTGGTAGGGAGCACTCCCAGCAGGTAATGTGGGTAAGACTACAACAGAATAAAGTCTGTACCGTCCACTGATACTGCCTGCACAGTCTTGGTACATTCAAAGATCTCTACACACCTTTGCACCAAAGCATGCTACACAAGCCCACAGTTTTCACACTATGAAATCTTGATTCCTACAGGTAGAAGCAGAGCTCTCACTTTACTGAACATACCTGAATAAAATCAATTAAAGTAATAGTTAGATCCACTGGGAAACCATATGCTCTGAGGAGAGACAGCACCACACATTGTGTGACAAGAACAAGAGAATAGTCCCTATGCATGACATGTTTATCAGAGTAAACACAGCAACTCAGATAGTTGAAGACCTTTTGGGTATGACTACTAGAAGAGAAGAACACTGTGCCAAACAGAATGTAAAATAAAAATGTCATTAATAACACTGATGCCTATACCTTTACATGTCATTTCATGAGCTCTAGTAGATCTGGCTGTGGGATATGGTGCTGTCACTTTACAAGAGGAATTAGTTTGACATCCATATGAAGTGAAAGAATAGCCAGTTAAACTGGAAGGGAAAATGAATTACACTCCAGGGAGGCCAGCAAGGATAAATATGGATAAAAATGTAGAGAAAGGTGGCTCTGGGACAGTGATCATGAAAAAGACAATGAAAGGAGTTGAAATATGCGATTTAGTGAGGGGTTTCAAATAGGGTCAGAAAGGTGACAGCTGAAAGTCCACCTGTCTATCTACTCCAGCACAGTATCTTAGGGATGCTTTCAGGATCATGGTAAGTGCAATGATTTACCTACCACTGAAAAGCCAACTCTCCAGCAAAGTCATGTCTAGCAGTTTTGCAATACTTGGTAATACACTAGGTAAGACAAATTCTGTGGAGTTTGTGGGTTAATATAAGCAAAGATTAAGGCTGTGGTTCTGAATTGAGGATGTAATATTATTGTGGTCTTTTGCTATGGATAAACTGTAACTTTTTCCAGCTAATCATTTGTAAATGGCCAGTTTCACATAGGTAGGCTAAAGTAGACCTTTAGGAGGGCATTGAAAGGAGGGAGGTCTTATACTAGTTCAAGCTTGGAACCCCTTTTCATTACTGACTCTTGTCAGTGATACACAATAAATGCTATATTTACTGGGGATTTCATAATCCTCGGAGGAGAGGAAGTGGCAGTACAACATTTTAAGGAGGTAAAATGTGAAAGAAGGTAAATAATAGAAGAGTCTATCCAGATCAGATGGAAAGTTTATGCAAACATAAGTGAAAAGAATTTTTAATCAAAATTTAACCCACTTTTGACTGTAATTTCATCCACATACATGCAATTAAAAATGTGAATGGATTGATACCAAATTATGTCAGCCATCTCTTAGATATAAACTAAAATTTTCTTCTCATGCCCCTTATTTGTTGTTTATTGAGATGCTTTCCTAACCCCTTTAACTTGGCTCCCTCGAATAATTTATTCAGTTTGCTAGTTCAGCAGGTGGGACCAGTTTATCACTGTGTGGGTGTGACCAATGCTATGTATTCTACACTCTCTGTTCATTTCCCATTAACTGTTAACAATGGACCTTTTACAGTAGCTGCCCAGGGCCCACCCAAATCCTCAGGATGTAAGCTGGATGATAAAGAAGGCTGTGAGATAAGAGCTGTGATAACTCACCTCCAGGAAGCCGTTAGCACCTTAACACCCAGCCTGAGGGGGCGTGTCTGTTAATAGGCCAGCAATGATTCCAAAAATACCCCATGACTCACAGAGTCAGATCACCCACTGTAGAACTCCCCGCCCTGGGGGAGGTACTGGGCATTCCCACCTGGAGCTGAGGGTATATAATCTTGGGGTTTGAAGACCTCAGGGACTACTTGCCACATCCCGAGGAGGACAAGAACCTCAACAGGACTGCAACCACCACTCTCTATCAGAGTGCAGACATAATCTGCACCAACAGGTTTTTCTCTTCCTCTTACTTTAGACTTGGGGGAACCACGTAGGTGTCAGCACTGGGACTAGCAAACACCATTGTGTTTGTGCCCCAGGGTGCTGGGTTATACTTCTGGGTTTTGTGGGTTAAAATCAATTTCTCTTTGTGTCATTGCATTTATTGTAATATTTTTTATTAAATTGTAACTCTGACATAATCTCTCTTGAGCTGGGTTCATTTCTCCTGCCGATTTACCTTTAATCCAGCACAATCAGTTTAATAACAACATAGAAATGAGTAACATTCATCTCTCACTTCCTTTCTTGCGCTTGACCAGCAGTCCCAGCTAGGAAATGCTAGACATGCACTTGGCTGAGTTTCTTACTGCTGTTCATAGTGAATTTTAGGAGAGCTCTCGTTAAACAGATGTACTGTAAGACCTGATAATCTGCAGTAATAGGGGCGTGGGTTCTGTGACCCGGGAGTTTCCTTTGAGCCCCATCTCTAAGTATTAACTTGTAACAAATAGGTATCTCCTTTGCCTTAAGCTTAGTATTATAAATTACAAATAACTGTACTGGATGGTGAAAAAATAGCAACAGAAGAAAGTTAGATACCTTGCTGCCTACAAGCATAGCAAGAGCTCAGCCACAGGCTTTTGGCAGCTTAGCCTTGACAGATCTTCCTGTCATGGTTTCAGATGCTATCTTTTCTCACCTGTCCTGATGTCTCTTTGCTGGAACTTAACAAATATTCTGACCAAAAATCTCTCAAAGCAGATTCAGCAGAAGGAAATATCTGCCTATCAGTCTCCGCAATACACAGTCTAGGTTTAGCTCACCTTCACTGATATCTTCCTTGCTAAGGTTCTGGGAAGGTCAGATGGTGATAATGATGTTTTCATATTTACTGTTCTGTAGGGAAAAGTCCATACCTAAAAGTATATCAGAAGCAGAAGCATAAGTTACTGCTGTCTGTAAATAAATACATCCTCTAGGTCATCGATGGCCTTTGTGCTTTAAGAGATAAAATTTCAATTGCCTCATTTGCTTAGTTTTATAAAAACTTATTATAAAAATGGCAGCAATGGCACACAGTTGTTTTTTTGTGGTCTTTTTTCTCTCTTTTTTTTTTTTGTAATAAGCACTTGCAATTCTTTTAAACCACTGTACCCCCTTTTTCAGAAACAAACTCAGAAGTCAAATTCAGATATGCAAATAAAGTAAATTACCTTAGCATAAATTAGAAAACTCATTAATTCTTGCATTGCTGAAACTCAGAGTCAGATAACTTTTGTTCAGAGCAGATTAACTTGTAGAAATCAGAGAATACAGGACATAAAAGGAACCCCAGTACTTTAACTGGTTCATTTCTACGATTTGGAAATACCTGCATCTTCTTTGGCCTTTATTTATTTTATTTATGAATTCTTTAAAACTCTTGCAACTTCCCAGGTATATTTTCCAAGTCCTTTGTTATCCTAAGCATTGTAGAAAGATTTTTATTTTTGTGGGATTTTTCCAATATTTAGCCTACACCTTCTTCTTTTCAAATTAAAGCAATCATATTTTCTGTGTTTTGTCAGTGGACTTGGAGTATAATTGATCACTGTCTACTTTACAACAACCTTCTACATACTTGAACACTGTTATCATGTCCCTCTCAGGCTCTTCTGTTGTAGACTAAACAAACCCAATTCCTTCAATCTTTCCTCACAGGTCATGTTTTCTAAATCGCTTATCATTCCTGTTGCTCTCTTCTGGACACTTGCCAATTTGTTTGCAACTCTCTGCAAAAGTGGTGCCCAAAATTAGGTCCAATTCCCTAGCTGAGAACTCAAAGTGCCAGGCAGGATGGAACTCCTACCTCTGCCTGACACATGAAATTTCTTTTAATTCACCACAGAATGGTGCCACCATTCAAAAAAGATATTATGTTCTTGAGTCATACTTGGTCTGTACTCCACTATCACCCTTGACTTCTTTGCAGGTCTGCTGTCTGGCCAGTTACTCCTTGATCTGTGTTTGTGTCTGACTTTCCCTCCTTGGAAACAGCGCTTCACACTAATATTAATTCAATCTCATTTCAATGATTTCAGACCATTCTTCCAGTTTTTCACAATAAATTCTAATATCACTTATGACTGAGAAAGCACCTACAATCTCCCTTATTCTCAGGACATTCAAGATTTTGTAATGACAGCCTATACAGTCATCCAAAACACTGACCAGAAAGGATTTACCAACTACCCATTTGAATAGTGAACTACTCACACCTGTTCCCAAAAATTGACTTTCAATTACTTTCCTGTACTATTTTTTAGGTCATTTTTCTGTATTCTGCTTGTGAGAAACCTGTATGAGAATGGGTCAAATGCAAGATTAATATATCTACTTCATCCTTATATTCACAAGGAGAGTTACCTTGTCAAATAAAGTAATTAGAATGACTTGACACCATTGTTCCTGATAAATCTATATTGGCTTTTTCTTATCATCCTTAAGTAATTATAAATTGACTGCTTAGTGAATTGTTTCAGTATCTTTCCCAGTATTGATATGAGGCCAGCTGGAATTAATTTTTCAAGTCTTCTTTCTCTCTCTGTTTGAAAGACAGATACTTTATTTCTTCTCTGCATCATTTATTTATTACTATCTCCAAAAAGATACTCAGTAATGTCAGTGTCTGCTTTGCTTTTTCGGTTACTGGTTCCTTATTAGTGAGGTAAAAAAGAAGAGATATTACATGAAGGTATTTTGAGCTGTGCTTTCAACCAGTAAGATGTAGGTATACCACTTTTATTCCTTTTATGAACAGTAAAGCCAAGTATAACAAGGAAAAAATGTCTCTTTGAGAGGTGAAAACAGATCTTCTCTCAGAACCCAGAGAAAAAGTATCTATAGGCAACAATTTTCATAAGAAAATTATGATTTATGGATCTAAATCACTCCTACAATTTTGTTATCACTTTCTCCTCACTAACAATTGGACTATGAGGTCTAAACATCCAGTTTCCCTAGGCTTCCCTAAAAGTGCCTTAATTAGTGGACTATTAACAGTATTCATATTCTCATTAATGAAATAATACAGCTGTTTTAGTTTCTACAATTAAAAATGTGTAGGGAACAAGAGGACAATGGAAAGTTTCTGAACACTTCAGCATCCTATAGCAAAATCTGGTTCAATTTAATTAATCACATTTATGAATCTTTACTACAAACAGTCTGTGAGTGCCAGAAGCCTTCATTAAGGACCTCAGGATTATTGTTTTATGTGCTTCAAATTCCTGTTGAATATCTCTTTTCTTTGCCCTCAAGTATCAGTGCAGCCTCTGAGTGAACCTAATCTTGTTTTAATTTTGCCATTTTCTCCCTCACTTACATTGGTAAAATGTCAAATTCTGTTTTTTCTGGCAAACACAAACCCTCTATAAAGGAAGGAAAGAGGAATACTTCTGCCAGTCTCTTAAACTCTGCAAGAAGATAATTGGAAGGTGAGACAATAAAAACTGTTTCTTCATTTACCCATTTATTCTCCACGTGCAAAAGTTTAAATTCAACTAAGCAGAAGCAACTCAGTTCTGAGACCTGTCCCCACTGCTGTGAGCATGCAAAACTCTAGTCCAAGCCATTAACTTGGGCAGGGACATATGAGACCTGAGAAATATCAGTCTTTATCAGTGATCCTACGAATTGCCTTTCACAGAGTGGTCCATTTGCTGCCGATTGCATTGAGCAGAGAGGGGTCCCTTGCAGAATGGTTCCATGAAGAAAGCTAACATAAAGAAATGTGGACAAACTGTTTACCAGTATGATCAGCTAGAACACAAGGATCTTTCAGTCAAAAATCACTTTTTTACATACCAACCTTTCTAAGAACCATGCTTTCAAAATTCTTTCTTAACATACCTTAAAAATTATCTCCACAATAGAAAGGCTGCAGTTAATAAGTTCCAGAGCTCCAGAGGAGCAAAATGTTAAGACAGAGCTTTATTTTGCTACCAGTTTTAGCACTTAGATGATGAACACCATAAGCGCTAAAATATCATGCCAAATGTTATGAGAAATTATGTTCCTGTCAAGAAAAGAGGTTCATAAACACCTTTCAGGATCTAGGCCTTTTTGTCCAAACAAAGATAAAATATGCAGTCTAAACAGACAATGTGTACTAAGGTGAGGTTTTCTCTGTTTAGGTGGGACATCATTACTGACTTTCACCCTTTCAGCTGAAAGCATGAAGGACAATAGCTTGAATCTGCTTCATCAGAGTAAAAAGAAGATGTGACTGCAGTCATGAGTTTGGTACCACTTGCCTATATTTCTCTTCATAAAAGTCACAAAACTCAGGCATCAAGAAGGCTTCCAAACTTTTGAGATAAAGCCCAAAAGGAACATTTAAAGATAGGTCAGACACCATTGCATTTGACTAAATTTAAAAGATGCTGTGACTACTGTCTACTGTCAACACTTTTTCTTTTCACATAACTCTGAAATACTACAGGATTTGTGCCTTAACAATGTTAAATTATTGAATACCTATTCAACTTCCAAAGCTTCTGCCCTGCAGCAATGTCTACAACCTGAGGGCTTCACCTAAACTCATCTCCTGTTAAAACATTAATGTCTACACATGACAGGTTCATGGTACAATGTTGGTAAAAATAATTTGTCCTCTGTTTTTGCTAAAAATTCAAAGAGAGGAGGAACCCCAATCTACCATACTACATTATCAACTTGGTATTTTATTTGGCAATATTTAAAACTCATTCACCTAATGATGTTACAAGTTCTGCCTTCTATATCAGAGCATGAATTACACTGCAATAATTCACAGTCAGAAAACCTACTCTTCCTTGATCTTTTGGCAGTGCCTCAAAACTTACTACCTTTGAAGTATTGAATAATAATTTGTGTGTTCCTGTGTCTTGCTATTTATTGTTAGTATTCTTTATTAGAATTAGAATTTTAAGTGTTCCAAGCTGAAGAATTTTGATAGGGCAAACTAGCATATTTACTGTAAAGCCCCATTTACTTAGGAAACTTTTTGGTACTTAATAGCTCCCTTCTATAAAGACATCGATTCAGGCTAAAATTTGAAAATAACAAATTGCCATTCAGTCATTACGAGTCATAATCTAGCCCTTCACATGGGCTTTAAAAGACCTTCTAGGACTTCTGAGGGTAAAATAATGAAGCTTGAATTTTAAGAAACTGCTGGGAGAAAAACTGAGGTAGATTTTTACTATTATATAGAAAAAAGAATATAAAAAACTTCAGTGCATCTTAGCAAAGGTAGCCCTTTTCAGCACATAGGAATAGTAATTTCAAGTTATCCAATCCTTTAATTGTTTCTGTACAAGATCAGTTGTATCAAAATACTAACATATATATTATATGGTTTATTTATTATAATTTTAAATTCTTTTAGGTATTTCATATTATATCTTAAAAGATTACAAAGCTTTTCTCCTTACAAAGACATGTATAAAGGACCTATACTGAGCAATTAAATACTTTTAGCCTGGTGCATAATGCTGAAGCGTACTTCATGCTAAAATTCTGATGTCAAGTATTTAAATTGAGTACCTCAGCACAAACTGGGCTGATACTGTGTCCATTATAGGCTCTGTAACAGTCAGGACCACAGCAAAAGTAGTCATCTTGTTCCAACATCCAATGCATAGACATCAGATTAAGTAGTAATATTTGCGACCTACATAGGGAAATTTCTAGGGAAATTATCTAGAGTGGGTTAGTTTAAACTGAGATATCATCACCAAAGGGAAAAAATAAAATTTTTGTTCTATTTAATATTTGTACTATTTACTGAGGTGTAAGAGACTTCAACCATATTCAACTTAAAAGTTCTTCATAAGTGGAATTTTTATTTCAGTGATTACTGGTGCTATAAGCTCTCAGAAATCAAAGCATCAAAAAGAATGAGATACTCTGAGGTAACAGATCGCTGGAGTTGTACAAATGATGATCAGCAATAAGTATCAAGTATCTAATGAGTCTCATGCCATCCAGTGGAGGTCAGAGAGTTCAGGAGAATACTCTTCTTAGCAGGCTTCTGGGCCAAATAAGAAATATAAGTAGAAGCTGACAGCATCTTCTCTCAGGTTAGTGATTTCCTGGTGCCATATGTCTGGGACAAAAGGCAGATTCAGATGATAATTTCCCCCTTCCAGCTCTTGAGGCAACAGCAGAGCTGGGCAGTTTGTGGCTGGTGCCCACACTCTCTTTCTACTGGCTCCTTGCCTTCTCCTCCCCCACTCAGCGCTGCAACATCAGAGGTAACATGTGGCACGTTCCAGTTCTGGGGTTTTCTGAGCTCTCTCAGATCTGCAACAAGACACATCATGTCTGCCTGCTGTTCATGCACCGTTGTCAGTAAGACTTTAACAAAAGTCTATTATTTCATTTTGAGACTCATGTCTTAGATCCTCAGGAGATTGTGACGAGCAACAGTTTGTTATATAAATTAATGCTAGAATGGCTCCCTTCAGTAAAGATGTCTCATTTTCATTTTAACACAGTGCAAATAGACCTACAGGAGTGCAAGACTTACTAGAGTCACAAGGGACACTGAGTTCTGCTGTTGTAGTATGAGGTGTTTCCTCTGGAAAACTCCACAGAGTGCTGATCCTACATCACATTCTCCTTACTCTGCAGGTCATAAAATAACGCCATTGCCCTCTATCAATTTAAAATCAGTTGTAAAGATGAAAAAAAATTCCTATAATGTTTTGTGCTGTCCAGGGCGCCTGTAAAAGCACTGAATTTGGTAGAGAGAGCTCTTAGGAACCAACACACCACACCCATACTGCAAAGGAAAGAAAAAGGAAAACCAGGAGCTTACCCCCACAGCTTTTCCTTAGTCTGATCCATAGCAATAATAAAAAGCAGAACAGTTCCTTACTTCATTTTAGCAGTCAGTTTAAGTAGCCCAATAACCAATTCCCTTTCAAGGAAGCTTTTTAACATGTTTGTTTATGGTGGGTTTTTCTGCCTCTGCCCTCAAAAGCATTCACACAATTCTCTCTAATGCATTCATCTTAATGGGTTTCTCTTTGGCCTCTCTGCTGATACATTAATAAAGCTGTAAATGAAAACCAGGCTTTTAACTGTTTTGTACCAGAATTAGAAAGTCTGCCACATTTTACTTTCTATTGGTTTTTTATCCATGTGGTAATTTTGTTTTACAAGCTAATATGAATCAAACCTTACAGAAAAGGCTAATGACCGAGTGAATCAAATGCATTAACAAAAGTTCACTTATAACTCCTATGGTCTTTTCCTTTCTTACAGACAGACCAGTTTTCTGTTGTGAGAACTCAGAAGAAAGGTCCAGGCAATTGATTTCTGCTCCTGACTTCCCTTCAGTGGAAAGCATACGTTTGGTGTTCATGGTCAAGTTAAATATTACAGAGACCTGACCACAGGGATTACTTGAGATACAAGAAACAAACCAACAAAAAAAAAACCCTCTCATACTGTATAGCATTGGGAATGGGAAGGACAAAGTGAGTAGCAGATAGTGGCTTCTCTATAGTTGCATGTGTGTCTGAAGACTAATTCTGCCCTGAAAATCACCCACTTAAGCACAGTCCCATGGATGACAGCCAGTACTCTGGGGGAAAGGGTGTACTGCATTCGCTTCTGCCAAGAAGTCTTCTTACTGCTCTTCTTCACCTGTACAAGGTGTTTTTCTCTTCCCAATTGCTCATCCAAAGATATTTTCTAATAAACATTTCAGGAGTACATGCTATTTCATGTTTCTCCTGCTCCAGCAGCAACACCAATATATCCATATATATACACACACATACATATATGTATAAATGTATGTGTGCATGTGCATATGCATATATATCAATGTAGACTTCAACAATAGGATACCCTATTCAATAAAGAAAAGGATATCACAGAGTTTTGTCCATGGTAATAGGAATTACACCAATAGTTCCTCAGGACAGGCAAGAAATAAAGCCTCTTCTTGGGACCACTGGCAGCCCCTCAACACATCTACATTACCATCATTTTCTTGAACTTCGACCAAAGAATGAAAAATTTGTAGTTGAGTCTGGCACTGAAGATCCTAAGAGAAACTGCAATGTTGTATTCATGTTCTTTGTAAATATAATGTTTAATATCATAGAATAAATGAATTTGTGGCTTGGGGAGAAATCATATCAGCTGAAGATCTATTTTAATTAAGAACAATATCATTGCTTACAGGTAGTGCTGGAAATGCTTCCGTCTTTCAGGAAAAAATATCACTGGAAAAAATATTGTGGCTCTTTAATTATTTTATATATAATTCTGAAAAACAGTTATAATTCTAATAAAAACAATGTCTTAATTGTGCATGTGTCTGTCATCTTTTAATAATGTTCTCGAAACTGACAAAGCTATCATGATACAGAAACTGAACTCATTAATTATCTCTTAAGTCACTGGTTTAGACCCCATCTGCGTAGGATCTCATGCTTCATGGTAGGATACATGTAGAAAATCAATTTTGTACTTGGAAAATAGAGCATTCAGAATATCATGTGGTCACAAGTAATCAAAGAGCTAAAAACACTGGATCTTCCTGTAGGAAAAGAAAAAAAATTTGCAGTTTCTGCAGGCTTGCATTTGAGACAAAAAAAAATCACAACAGAGTTAAAGCTTTATCAGAAATCTAGACATTTAGATTATCAGTCTTTAATTCCATTTTCTAAGCAGTGATTAACATATACTTTCTAGCTAACTGGTTTAAAAATGGGATATACAGTGCCATCAATGAGAACTGTAAAATAATAATCAATAACAAGATATATATCCTAATATTTCCAGCACTATATAATTGATCATGTACCCAAATGGGATATTTTTCCTCCTCTAAAGTGTCTGGTTCAGTGTACACATCTCAAGCAACACATGCAAATACTTTTGGGAATCAATTAAGGTCTTGTTTTCCTTACTAAACCTAATAATAGCATTTCAGGTAAGAAGTTCATATTTTACAGAGTGGTGTACAGTGAGTTTCAGTATGGAACTTTCTATAGAGTGTTGGTTTTTCCTGTTTTTTTTTATTGGCCTTCCCAGTAAGAAGAGAACTGCTCTTTGGGAGCCTGGGTGGGTCATGTGTTTCTTAGAAAACGGAGGAAAGGTGCTTGACACATAAACCAAGCAGAGTTCCCTGAAATGTGCAATTGTAATCACAGCATTTAAACCCCAGGAAATAAGAAAATAGTTCCCTCAGGCTGTGAATGAGCACAGAAGATATACAGAGAAGCATGGAAATAAGGAGTGAGGTCTGATGCAGACTGAGGAAGGGGCATAAACATTGTAAAGCACCATTAGCCCTAGTGAAAAAGATCAAAGAATGAAAAAGGCTACTAGAATATGTGAAGGCAGGACAGGAGAGATTCAAGAAGTGTAGCATTGTGAGAGAGGAGTGACATTGTCAGCAAAAACCTGCTCTGAGTGACAGTGAGAACCCAGAAAATGAGGAAATGTCTGGATCCACAAAGGGATACATTTTTATAGCAGGATGGTGGTGAAATTTGATATTTTTGCACATCTACACAAGAAATCTCAATACTTGAAAAAAACCAAACTGTAAGTGTATATGAAGGAGGCAGAAGAGTAGATAGAAAAGATAAATATTTAAATAGTCCATGTACCACTATGAGTAACTAGAAGTTTTGCTAAAAGTGATAGTAAGAGATAAAAGGTCAAGTATATGATTGGTTTCAGACATACTCAGCCATACCAAAGTGAATACAGAATAAAACCAAAAAAATGAAACAAAATCAGAAAGTATTTTGCCCCTCTCCAAGCCTCAGATGGAAATAAAGTGCAACATTGATTTATTTATATTTTGACACAGGAACAAGATGCCAGCTTTTCAGCAGCAATAATGTAGTATTAACCTCAACTACAAGATTCTTGTGCCTTGGCATATACATGAAACACAAACTTCTGTCTGTAAGTAGTCGCGGAGCTAAGAGGTATAAAATACATATTTCTGCAGGCATGCAGCCTCACTGTTCTGTGAGGCATCTAGCCTGGACTATAGCTGGAGGGAGGGAGGATAATTCACTTCAACTAGTTTACAGGTCTGCTCCAGGATTCATGCAATTGCAATTCAAGGTAAGGTGGAAAAATATAAACCAAATATCATACCAGTTACTTTCTTCTTTTGAAAAAGACATGATAAAACATAGGTTTTTCTTTACACTGTGTGAAAGTGAAGAGGAGTATATGCTGTAGTTATGTGCCATGCAAAATAGTAATGATTGATTTTTCCTTGGTAAATCTTAAGATATTTTTGTTATCTTTAAAAGGCAAGTGTTGTCACATCAAGTTGCAATGCAGGAGAGCAAATGCAGAAAGAGTTAATTGAGAAGCACCTCCTGTGCCCACAGATACTGTCTGCTCTGACAGCAAAGGCTTTGCAGCAAAAGAAGCCAGAGTAACCTACTGGAACAGGAAGAGGCTGGTAGCAATTAATGGGGAAGTTTGTTTCTTCTCTGCAGAAAGGCAATTGTCTAGTTAATCCCCTTCCTGCGGGGACTAACAATGACCTGTGCCCAGCAACACTGGGCTGTTGTGTGACACTTTGCCTTCTGTGTGTTGAGAGCCAGCCAAATACCTTGCACAGCTCAGCTCACAATCACACTATTTTAAGACTTCCTCCTCCATAGAATTCCTTTGGTCCTGCTCATTAGATGCCCACTTAAAATATATTTAGGGCAAGGGCAGTTCCAAATTTGCTACTGTGTTCTAAGTTTTTTTCTTCTGCTGCCAGAGAAAATGCAGTGTTCCCACTGCTATGGATCAGCGTAAGAACTGACTTTCTACCTGTATTAAATAAGCAGCAGGTACCAGAGATGCTATATTTTGTTATGTGAGGAAGAATGCCTAAATACAAGCCACAGAGGAAGCTGAAAACTCACATTTGATTTTGTAGTTCAGCAAGTGTTCAGACTTCTTTCGACAGTTTTCTGCATTTCACAGTTAGTCATTCATGCCACTGAGTTTAAATTATATGAATTAAAAACTTTTTGGCAATCTTCCATCTTGTGAAACTCTGTGGCAGGGCGTCGTTTAAGAAGCTTACTGTCGGACCAGTGCCATGATATGCAGACATGCCTGACAGCTGAATTCAGGCTTTTTCATGTTGTGGCTTATATTTTAATTACTTTGAAGAGTACTGTACTAAAAAGGAAATGCCAGATAGACTGTATCATGGAAGCCAGGGGAATATTGCAAATCATCAGAACCTTCTGAGGTGAAACAACAATTAATGCGGGAAATGTTGGGTGGAGAAAAGATTCAGGGATTATAACAAATTCAGTAATAAAAAAGAAGTGTAAACAGCCCCTACTGCATGATCGTTGCCTTAGACATAATGTTTTACCAGAAACTCAAAGGCAAAACTTCTATCTTAATTTCCATAATATATATGATAGGCAAATTATTAACAATTTCTCAAGGACCAAAACTTCACCCTAAGAGATGCAAAACTTTATGACTATCCTTTCTTAAATGCTACCATATCAAGAATACACTGCAACCAGTTTGTCTGGTTAAAAATGGATACTTCTTTCTCTTACCAAAACACTAGTCTAGCATTTTTAAAAAACAATGACGAAAAATTTGACCAGTTCTCTGTAGAGAAAGACATTGAGAAAGATGAAAAGCTGACTGAAAACATTGCCGAGAGAAGATAGATAATGCATGCAGGAAGACGCTTGTGTTTGAAAAGCTGAATGCCCAGAAAAATAATAGTGATATACTTTGCTTTCAACTCAGATAATACCTGAACAACTGAACCATGCCTAGTCCTCCAGCAGATGTTTTGCTTTGAACTGTATAAGAAGACTCCATTATTTTCAGAACTTGTGCCACCCAACATCGTACAAAATACAATTCCATGTGAGTTTCACAAGTTATAAGACATTCACTGCCCTTAGTCTGGGTGAGGAGCTCCCACTGATTTCAGGGAGAAATGTGAGCACTAGAAAGTCCTCAAAAATAAACTGCAGACTAATCCTTCTGCAGCAGGAAATAGACTAGATGAATGAATATGTCTGTTCCATCTCTAATTTCTATGATTAAAATATGAGATCAAAGGCAACACAAGGCTCTAAGTATTACCACATTCAAAGAAAGAACCATGTCCAAGGACTAACACATTTCAGTAAGTGAGAGGCAAATGCCTTAAAAATTCCTCCAGTTAACGGCTGCATTTCCTTTGAATTTTGCCAGGTTATTCTTCTATGTAGAGGAAATCAAAGCTTGTTGTATAGACCTTATAATACTAGACAGAGACTAAATCAGATCTCCCTCCACCAAATGCTATTTTTAGAATAGAGGAATGTAATTTATATCACTAAAAAGAATTCTACTAACCTTAAAACCAGACAAAGGTACTTACTGTTTTAATTATCACATGTGAAAAAATGTGTTATAATGAAAGTTCAAAGTAAAATAAAGGATTGTACAGGGCAGAAGGAGATATATTATTCATGTAAGAAACACATATGATTAGATCCTGGTCCTTCAGTGAGAACTGTGTGAAGCAATGAGCTATGAGGGAATGACTGTCTACCTGCATCATCTTTATCAACTTTTCAACAGTATGGAGGATCAAGGCCTGGCTTGAGTTCTGAGGCAACACCATGACATAGTGCACCCTTCAGCAAACTCTTGCACCTGGATGTCAGAAAGCAAAGAGTGTCTCAGGCCACTTACCAGGGGCTCTGGACCCTCGATCTTGCCCTTTTCCTTGAAGTCAAGATTACATTCAGGCTGTATTGCAGAATTTTGTCCTTGCTCTATCTATCCCACTTTTGAATAGAGACTAAATAATTTGTTTTCTGCAAGACTGATTGTGGTCTTGAAGCCAGATTCTAGAAGGGACATTTAAATCCATTTAGGCATGTTAGTAGATGCAAATGCATCTTCAAAGTCTGCAGTTTTGAGTCTCTGTGGAATTTGCAGGTAGCTTGTGCTGTTGGTAGTTCCTCATGCCACCACAGACCATCACTTAGAGTGTTCACAGAAAGGAAAAGGATCAGAGAAAGGAAGGGCTGGTGTTGATTGGAGGTTTTCCTTCTACTTTCAGATGTCACTGTGAAGTTTATCACCCTAGGAACACACCAAATATTTGCTCTTTCTTGTCTTAAGTTTCTAGAGGCCTATTTAAATCCACAGGTTTCTCTCAGTGCATGCAGCAATATAGAATTGCTGACATGAAAATCCCCCTCCCGCTGAAATAAGAATAAATTCCTGCAAGGATGTGCATTTTTTCCATACCTAAAATTTTTGTCTGTGTTTCCAAGAGTGCATGTTGTCTTTTACCTTCCTAACTCTTTCCCTAATGCTTTGTAGCTTGCTAACACATGGCGCAGTATACGTTTTTGCAAGGAAGAGGATAACAAAGTATATGCAGTACTGCCAGTAACAAAAAAATTATGTCTACTAGTGACACAAATATGGTAGTAACTGTTGAACTGAGATCCAGAAGAGTAAGCATATTGGAATGAAATTTCTGCTTTTGGGCTCATTCTACCGTGACTAGTTTAGTAAGACATTTATTAAGACAAATGATGGTTTCAATAAAAGTAAGTGGAAGAAGGAATCTGTTCCACCAAAACTTTACAGGAGGTAGTGTCTTTGCTGCGGTCTTGTTTCAGAGTCCTCTTTGTTATCAATACAGCATCCATGTTAGAGGTCATGCAAATTTTGTACAAAAAACTTTCCTTCTTGTAAAGTGTTTGGGATGATCACCCAACCATCTAACACAAACTGTGCAAAAGCCACACTCAAACTGAATGAATGACAGAATAACACTGTTTCACAGGGATTTTTCTCAACTTCTCTTCTCCTTCTTCCTCTCTCTCCTTCCCTCTTTCAATCCAGACATACTTTTTAGCAAATCATTGAATTGTCTCCACTGGCTTTCCTACTGCCATGGTTTTATTATGCTTACAACCATTTTGTATTCTAGTGCTTGATTAGACACAGAGCCTCAGATTAAATATATGGATAAAAATCACCTTGAAGGTATAACTAGGCACAAAGCAAATTGTTTTTTCATGCACATTTTAATAGCTGTTTCATTTTATATGGCACATTCTTGGCTCCAGAAAGCGATCAGAAAAGAGCTCTTAACTCTGAGGAGGGAGCACATACTGTAGTGTCATGCAGCACGCTTGAGCAAGTGAACAAGTTCTAACAATAGCACGGCAGAGCAAGGGCTGTTAAAAACGGCTTCTAATTTTACTCAACTGGAACAATACTGTTCAGATCTTTATTTTTATCCTTCTTTACTCTGGGGACAAGGTGTTAACTCATTCGAAGGGGATGGCCCTTCAAGCTTACACCGCAGAACAACCACAAGACAATTGCTCTTTCTGTTGGCCTCTCTTTACCATGAGTTACTCAAATCTTCAATTAACTATGGCAATCATGTCACTGTGAGACACTGGAGACTTGTAGTCAATTATTGCCAGGAAGCAGCCAGGCAACTTTGGCCAACTAAATCGTAACACAAGATTGCATGTAATTTTCCAAACAGATTATTTCAGATTCTTCAGGATGCTGTTTCTGGATATATTTAGGCTCTCACTTCACTGATAATTACAATCTTCATAGTTTTTATTCCTCAAATAAAAATATCATGCTTATAGACATCTTTTCCTTTTAGGGGTTTAAATACAATTTAACTTCATTTATTCTAAAGATATTGACTGACCCTTTTGAAATTTATAGTGCTGACTTGACATAAGCATTTTGATCTATTTATAAAACAGAGAAAGTAAACAGAAATTCTAGAAATGTAGGAATAGACATTGTATAAGATATGACAACTCACAAAGCCAACAGTTATCCTACAGGGAAAGAATGTTTCACTAACCTCCATTGTCAGTTCTTGGGAAGACTTTTGATAGAAAAGCATTGATGATACAGAAAACACATATTGGTAAAGAGTAAATAATCACTGCAGTTCAACTATGGAAAGAATTGTGATGAGGAAAATGAAAATATCTTGGAAGTAAAGCAGTTTTTTAAAAAAAAAGGAATTTTAGGGTGATATTTTTTTCTAATCAAAACTTTAGTTGCAAAATTCAGATATTAAGATGAATTGTTATTACAAAATATTTTAAATACTAAAATTAAATACTTCTTTGATGCAAATTTTTTATTATTGTCGGTTGATTTTTCTAAGATGTCAATTTTTTGTGCTTAAATCACCTGGGAAGTAATCCATTTCTCTTGATGAATTTTTGTAACTGAAAAAACCTTCAAAAACTAAATATTATGAAACCAAATCATATGAATTTTTTAAACAAATCTAATTTTACTTCATTCCAGCCATTTCCATATGAGTACCCTGATGCCAATTTTGTGGGTTTAGCCTTACAGATATCTAACAACACTAGAAAGCACTGGGGAAAAGGTTCATTTTCAAGAATGATAAAAAAGTGTCAGCTTTGGTCTCATGTGGAATATCATCAGCCTTGGGCTGAAGTTCAGATTATGTTCCTTTCACAAAGCAAATGAACTTGTTTTATATGATGTTCCATTCAGAAAGCAAATCATCATCATCATCATGGCTAGGCTTCATGAACCACACTTGCTGCAAGGGTGCTGGTGGCTGAAACAGCCGATGCGGAATAGGCAAGTCCGGTCACAAAAGGCACAGCGGAACATCTCGTTAGGTGATATTGGTGAGAAATGGTTCTTTCTGTGTTGTCTTTTCTCCTCCAGACTACCTCCACATTCATTTGCAATGGAAGCAGCAGCATCGTGAACTGTGTGTCTCCATGAATCCCAGTTGGAGGCCAGAGTGGACCATTGGTGGCAGTCAATATGGCCACAGCTGAGGTGTTGTTTCAGGGAGTCCTTGTATCTCTTCTTCGGGGTTCCTCTCATGCGGCAGCCGATGATGAGTTCACCATAGAGCACAATCTTCGGGAGGCAGTGATCCTCCATCCTGGGGATGTGCCCTGCCCAGCGCAGCTGTGTTTTCAGCAGCATGGCCTTGATATTGGTGACCCCTGCCTGTTCAAGAACAGACACATTGGTCACATAATCAGTTCAGTGGATGTTTAGGATTGAACAGAGTCAGCGCTGAAGGAAGCGTTCAAGGAGCTGCAGGTGGTGGAGGTAGATGACCCATGATTCAGACTCATACAAAACAAAGCAAATGAGATGTGTGGATGGGCCTCGTCAAAGGAAGGATGTCAGTGTGCAAAATAAAAAGTACTATTTTTTTTCTCATAACAAGTCTGCAGTCTCCTTTGACCTAAATGTACTGCAGTTCTGCCCTAAGCCTTTCTGTTCATTCATTGTCAAGCTCCTTCAATAAGCTTAAGGTCATGAGACTTCACATATCAGGCTTAAAATGAGACTGGTAAGTCCAAAACTAGCATCCTTCTTATCTGTTCTAATGGAGAAGGTAAAAATTAAATGGGCATAGAAACTGAATTTCCTCTCATCCCTAGTTTACTATAGACAGGCCAGCTGTAGCTGTGTTACTGCTAAGCATTTTATTTCTCTTATGTGGTCGAAGGCTTGAATCAAGATGTCTTTCATGCCAGCACTTTTCAGAAATAGCAAACTACTTTGAGAGTAAACATACTTTCTATAAAGTGCCATGAAAACTGGAAGGAATCTGACACTATATTTTGATTTGACACATCACCATTACACTGTAGGGATACTGTAGTGGATCCTCTAGTCCATCTTTTGGACACAAAAGCTATGAGACTGACTAGAAATGATTACAGAGATTGGCTGAAACTCTAAGGAAGGATTTAGAAGGGGAACCCAGCAGTCATGTAATATCCACAGAAAGGCATCTACATCTACTTGCTGTAATGATTTTCCAACCATAAGTCAAAGTTCAGAAGAGGAAAAGCATTTATAACCAGCATCCAAAATTATGGGAAATTCATACCTTGTCTCCATTTTCTTGAGCCAATGTCTTCCCTGTGCTTCTGCTTTCTCAATTAAGATGACTGCCATGAGACAGAAGTATTTCATGTCTTGGCAATGTAAATCAGGAGGATGGCAATCAACAGAGGCATGAAGAGATTAAATGATTGCTAGTTTAGAGCTAGCTTTGAGATACAATTCTAATTCTGCTTACACTATCAGCACAGGGGATTATGGATGAGTGTGTTGTTTAAATCAACACAATGTACTGGCATTTAGTTTCTAAAACCAAAAATTTCCCTAACAAAGCTTTAAAATGTAAAATGAAAAAAAGAGCCAGATGAGCTTCAAAGGTCTGTTTTTTCACTGCTGTTTTTCCATTATGGTTGTTTTTCTTAACCCAGTAATTCTAAAAATAAGCTAACATTTAATCTTTATCTTATGATTTGTTTATGAGAAGATGATGTCTGATGACTGACATTTCAGCCACAAGAAACAACAGAATATTATAAAACAGAACTTTGACATGAGAAAACCCACAGGTCATGCTCTCTTCTCATAAGTGGATTCCCTCTTATTTCTTTTTTTTTTTTGCTTATTTCTTTTTTTTCTTAATATAATTTTTACTTTTCCCACTCAGGCAGGTTACTTTCTGTAGCCCAGTATTGCACTACTTCTTCCTAGAAAATGTAGATTTAGAAAATGAGATATTGTCTTTACAAATTTTTCAAGAACAATGTTCCAGGGACCATCTGCAAATTTGATGCCGAACAAAATGGTCATTTCCTCTCATAAACATAGAAGAAATGGAAATATCCTGAATCTCTTCTGTGAAAATTCACTCCTTTTCACTGATGTTTTCTAGGCAGTAAAATTAGAAATCACTCTGCCAATGTCAGGATGTAGAAATCAGTGTGCAACCTGATAGCAGCAGCACAACAGAGAACAAGGAACTGCCTCCAAACCCCAAAACATTATTAGTGAAACCCCATTTGTTGCCTCCAGTAGTTTTCTTGTCTTATCTTCTCTCTGCTTTACATGCAGTAGTTACTCTAACAAATGCAATAAAACTATATTGGTCTCAATATCAGTCTGGCAAGGGAATCAGACCTCAGTCTCCAAAAGTAGGTCAAGGACTCTGTTTGTCAATACAGGAAAATATTGGAGCTGGCAAGCCGTAAGCAGCACAAGGGCACAAACAGGCAGTGATACCAGCCAGTGGCACACAGCCATTCCCCCAAAAAAAGGTACTTTCAGAGTCTGGGCCCCAGAAGAGGAAATTAGCAGTCATATCACTGGACACTCAAAATAAATATTCTTCATTGGATTGCATTTATATGCACTAGATTTTTCACTGGTGTTAATTTTCCATTATGTTATTTTCTTTGCAGACTGAGGAAGAAAATACAATTTGAGTATTTTGGCACTATGAAAGAAAAAGTAGTGAATATGCAAGCTAGAGGGGCTCAGTGAGTTGATTTCTGTTCCCTCCTGTAGGTATAAGAAAAAACAATAATGGAAGCTTGACTCAAACAAGTGAATAAATGTATTTACAATGGATAAGCTAATTTGTGTCTTGGACTGCCTGCAATTATGAGTGCTTAATAACTAGTCTGTCTGGCTTTTTGAGGGGAAGAGTACCGGAATCCCCAGAGCAGTGCCGTTCAAACACGATTATCAGTCAAAATTAAAAAAAAAAAAAGCCCAAGCAGAATGCCAAACAGTACAAACAGTACAAAACTTCAAGTGCTACTGGTGGGATTAAAATTGTCTGAATTGAGCAGGGCTTACATGCACAGTGGTCCTACTCTCCTACTGACAGCTCAGGAACCACTAGCATAAGTAAGGTGATATCAGGAGTGACTGGATTGTCTCTCCTGGTGAGATAAAAAACAGGTGGTCAAAGCCCAGTCCAGCAGCAGATGAAAGCATGTGAGTACACTTACTAACTTCAAAGGCACGGCCCACATGTTTAATGTTAAGGATGTGCTAAAGTCTTTTGCTAAACTGGAGCCCATGAGATTTCAGACCTTCACTCCCAATGACTTTGGGGTTAGCTGAAGTAACATTTTAAGCCTGCATTTCCCCAAAGGATAGCATCAAGATTTTCTTTTCTGGTTTGGTAAAAAAAAAAAGATACGTCAGAAAATGTTTATTTTTTAGAAAGTCATCTGATCAGTCTTGAGAGAGAACTTCCCCACAATCAATCTTTTAAAAGAAAAATTGGGGGGAAAATCCCAAACACTAAAAGATTTATTTCTTTATTGACAATATGTTACAGATAAGTTCATTAATGCCCATATATCATATGTTAATTCTTAAGAGTTGATGGACTCAGCAATGAAACTAATAGCTATGGCAAACATAGTTTTTTAATCTATTCACTCCTAGATATTTTTAAGCTGCTCACAGCTTGCATAGGTTCTGTACACACAGCACTGTGCAAATCTATTTGAATGCACAACCACTTCCGTAAATGCAAGCCACACAGTTGCACAAAACAGAACATAGCTGCACAAGTGGTCATTTGTACATATAAATATCCCAATTACAGCCCAGCCTTGGCAGGAATATCTACAGCTCTAGAGAGTTGCAGTTAGCACATTTGAATGCAATCCTTAGTATTTCCTTTTTGAAAATACAGGAATGTAGGATGAAAAGGGAATCCTGAAGCTGTGAATCTGTCTCCTGAAAACTTAGAAAATTAAGTCCCTTCCTTAGTTGATAGAACTCTTACTGACTACACTAGGACTTCACTTTTACCGCTCTATTCCTTGTTGTTAAGAAACTCATTCTAATTTTCCAGTTTGAATGTATTCATGTTCAGTTTTTGAACAGTTATTCCTGTGACAGTATTGTCCTTTTCCTTAACCAGCTCTTCTGACTTCCTGAGGCTTCCTTCTTTCATGCGTATGTATGCTGAGAAAAAACAATTTCTCTCCCCTCTCAATCTTTTTCTCTTTATAAACTAATTGGATTCATATTTCTTCATCTGTGCAGGCACAGCCCTTAGACAGGTGTGGTGCTCAGACTGCATCACCCGAGGAACAATTTAGGCTGGCAGAATAATTTAGTGACACACCTGTGAGTCAAAATTTCTGCCCAGCTTTCCCTGTGCAGAAAGTTGGTAGTCATCTTATGCTCTTTCCAGCAGTCATTTAAAGTACTACATTATAACTAGTGGGGAAAATAGCCCTTTAAGATAAAGATTTCATCTAAAAAGAGAATCCAGCATTTAGAAATTGGGTTATAATTTATTCTAACAATGCAATTCATGCTCTTCAGTATGAACAGAGCACTTCACAGCGTTTGTCTGGAATGTCATCAGACAGAAATCTCCTGCTGCTGCCAGCACTTTGCACTGTGCATACTGTTCTACGTATGCCTTTCATGTCTGACCACTGAGTATGTATCCTGGCTCATCTCTGGAAGACCGACATTTTCATTTAAGCTTTCATGATTACCCTAAATCAAACAGTATGATTGGCCCCCTGCATTCAGGATCATGTGTTGCACACCGAAGATGCTACTCACCAAACAGTAACATCCTGTGGTCTTTATTATGAAGTAATTAATGCTGGAGTATGAGTCATATCAGTGTTCTGAGCACATTTGTTTCAGCTGCCTGAAGTGTCTCATGAGGATGTAAAGGTACTGTAGCATACTCAGAGATTCTTCAGTTTCAGGGTCCCAGCTGCCTTGTACTCATAGTAGGATATATTGCATATTTCTATGTCAGCCCTCAAAATACTCATAAGCTTTACTTGTTCCTTCACGAACAATGTAGTTTAAACTACACAGGAGAGGTGTTTTGATGTATTTAGTATCAGCTTATTCATATTGCTTTCTAATGGATTACGATGATGTTCATGTTCCACCTGATGGTGAAGTAATTGGATTTCTGTATTCCAAAATCTCAGCCATTTCATCCATTACAATAATAACATATGTCTTTCTGTGTGTCTCAGAACTCTAGTGATAACTTCTGTGGCCACCAATTAAAAACCCACATGAGGTGTATCCATACAACATCTTTCCTTGCTCTTCAGTTCTAAAAGGTGTTTAAAATCATCTTATGCCCACATGCACAAAGACTTTTGTTTCTGCAATGCCGGAGATAAGCATTTGAAAGTCTAGCCCTCCACGAACACTGGCCAGCCTTCAATACCAGAGTCCAAGCCTTCTCTCCTTCTAGTGCCAGGTGCACTTAAAAATTAATCAGGACACAAATCCTGAACAAGGGCATCACAACACTTTGTTCATCTGCAAGCCACTCCAACAAACACATCTGCTTTTCACTTACACCTGCACAGTCCACCTTACCCTCAGCCTGGGTTGGCACAATAAAGAATCAGATTTACATTAGCTGAAACAACCTTGTTGACTCTTTTTTTCCCCTAAAGGCTTGTAACTTTTATAGACATGACATATATTTGATCTCCCTTAAATTTCAAAGGAAAAAACTTGTAAGAGTTTCTTGTAGACATTTAAGGGAGAGGGATCGACACTGTAGACACTAGAGTATGCCTTGGATGGGTTTTGCTTTGTGCATAAATTTGTGGTGCATGGTTTGAAGGAGCAATCTCAGTTACTTAGATGTGTGTCTATGTAGACATAGCCACCACAGTTCCAAGGCTGCTTTGCTTGATAGCACTTAAAGCCCGATGTATCATTTACATTTTTCTTAACTCCTTCAAATGCCTGTTTGTTGGTATCTCACCATACGCCCACTATGTGCTAACTGTCTCAAGAGTTCACAGGCTTCTGATAAGCCTGTGGAGAATCTAGAAAGATAAGGTAGGCATCCTTATAAATCACTGAACTTCTTCCCACCCTTTAGTTCCTAAACACTCTACATTTTTCAGAGTGCAGCTGGAGTCTCTCAGAAGTCAACAGATGTCTAGCGTCAGAAGCACAAGTTTTCTGACCAGTTCTGTGCTTGTTTCAACAGGTGTATTGTTACCCCTTCATTACAGAACTGACAGTTGTTTCTGACCAGTCTTCTCTGGAGCTAATGAAACTGTATTCTCACTGTCTACACGTCCAATGTGTTTCTATCTTCAGCTCACCATGAAGAAGAATTCTCCTTCACCTCCTCCAATACATGCTTTCTTTGTCTTTGCATGTTGGGTGAAAACCAGGGTGACAGTTGTCCTTCCTTTTTCACGTTGAGGATATTTTGGTGTTGAACAGGAGCACAGTCCAATGAAGTTCACAAAGATTTGGAGCTCCCTAGCTTTCTACACAATAAGTCACATGTCATTCTTGTGTGTCAGCTAATTTAAATTATTTTTCTAATTATGACTATTGTCTAAGGTCATGCCACACGCATTCCCGCATACATAGTGCTATCATTTCTCCTAGCACAAGGTCCACACTCTAGCTCAGTGCTCCTAATAGCTCCAATGTCTTTTTTCATTAGTTTCTTGATGGTGTATGCCTGCCTATGGACACAGGATGTTTTTATTGTAAGCTGCTTGCACTTGGCCACATTAATTCCCAGTCTAATACTCCCATTTACTGTAACCACTGGGATTATGTTGGGCCTATAATATAGCTCTATAATATAATGGAAATTTTAAAAAAAATTTATACATTGAAGGAAAGAAAGAAGAACCTAAACAGTTTTACAGCAAGCATCAATGAAATTATAAGCAGGATCATGCACAGTTGTCAGCAATGTCAGAGGATCCCTACTATTCTCTGAGTTACATTATTCTAACAGCATGGTTGCAAGATTCATTTTTCCAGCAAAGCAGGGTTGCTGCATCCAGGATGCTTTGTGCTATCACCTAACTCACATGCAGAGATTATGTGGAAAATTTTTGTTGCTATTGATATTGCCAGCGCAATAGCAGAGACCATGCAAACAACTGAACCACTTGAACAATCACCAGGCACTTCTCAAGCCTTGATCTCATATGTGTGTGCGTGCGTGTGTGTGTGTGTGTGTGTGTGTGTGTGTGTGTGTGTGCATGACTAGTACAGATGTAGCCTACAGCACTCAGAGAAATCTGTTCACTTTGTCACCCATGCAGCCCTGTTGCCAGCAGAATAAATATTTGTCTTTTTTGCCATTCACATTCCTTCTTTTTTTTCCAGATTGCAGCTAGGTTTCTCTTCACAGTACTTTGACAGCCAACACCCTAATGGTCTGAATTCTATGTATCCTTTATGGCATCTGTGGCTTGTTTTATTCCACTGTTTCATTTCTAACTCCTCTCCTTGACTCTTTACAGAGACTGCAAATTCTTCTGTGATGCAAAGGACAGTTTTATTAGGAAACCCATCAGTCTCACATCTCTCCCTCTTACACATTTTACTGTAAGTAGGCAGTGTTTTGTTTGACTTCAAAATCTAGTGTCTACTTTCTTTCCAACCTTAGGACACAAGAGTAGGACATAATAAATAAAAAAGCCATGTTCTTTAAGTGGCTCTTTATTAACAGAGCTGATTTCAGAGATGCTACTCTTGCAGCCTAACAGCTATACCAAGACTGACCTTCTCTCAAACTCTTCTTTCTTACAGCCTATACTCCTCTGACTAGATATTAGAGAGAATTTCTTTACAGAAAAAGTGGTCAAAATGCTGGAACAGGCTTCCAAGAGAGGCGGTTGATGTCTCAAGACTGTCAGTGTTTAAGAGGCATTGGGACAATGTCCTTAATTATATACTTCAAATTTTGGCCAGCCATGAAGCATTCAGGCAGCTGGACCAGATGATTGTTTTAGGTCCCTTCCAACTGAAATTTTCTGTTCTATTCTGTTCTGTTCTCCCACCCACCTTCTCTGGGGTAGGAGTAATCAGGCACAAAGTCCTAGTCCTAGCTATTCTTTCACCCTAAAATCCAACCCGCTTCAGGTAACCTGCAAAGAGAAAAGTGTTCCTTACTCCACTCTGCTCAGACATAGTCCATGTCACAACCTAGAGACAGTTCCTTAGGTACCAATCTTTAAGGAATATCACAGAACATCCGTTGCTGAAGAAAGACATCTGCATCCTCTGGATTATGTAAAACAAACATCTGGCAGCCATGACTTCCTCTTAGCCTTGCTGTTGTACGTAGTAAATGGAAGTCTCAGCTCCCATAACTGTCATTTGGCTTCAACAAGAACTATAACTCCCCTTTTGTGAGAAATGAAGAATAATCTGGCTAAATCCCAGTTTCAGAGCTAGCAAACACCAGAAGTCCAGTCCCCCCTGCTGTTGTTAAAGGCTGACTCCCCGCTTCCAGGGATTAACAAACTATGCAGACATTCTTAGGAACTGAAAAATCAGCAGACTTCTGCTTTGCAAGCTCCATCAGAAATGAGTGAAGCTGTTCCCCATTTCACTGCCACAACAAGCAATTTTCAAAGCCCTGGAGCACCAGTGATATTAATATCAGGCAAACTTTTGATTCTCGTCTTCTGAATCTTGCAGCATCTCAAGTGAACATGTGGAGTCTTTAGCAAACTCTGGACTAAATTAATTCTAAGCAAATAAATAAAAAAATCCTATAATAACAAGCTAAATCAAGAGAGCTAGCACCCAATTAAAGCAATGAAAAAGGCACTAGTGTCTGCAAGAGCATTCTGGAGTCCCAGGACATTCTCAGAGAATAATATGGCTCTGCCTCACTCTGTATTTCTGTAATCATCCCCATACCAGAAGTCCCCACTGAGGCTGTAACAATGCATACTCTATATATTGCCCTTCTATTGTCTCTTCTGTCTTTGCCTAAGGAAAATACACTGATTCTGATGACAGTAAAGGCTTTGTAGCCACAGAACTGAAAACTAGATTTTTCTTCAATGCAAACAAAACTAAGAGAGAAAATGCACAGGGGAGCAGCGTGTGTATCTCAGAAGAGTTATATCCTTTCTCACCTCTACTATGCTCTGAGAGATGAAAACATAGCTAATGCAGGCAATTACTACAGAGCCCCTTTTAAAAGAGGGGCTGCAGAAACCCTCTGAAAGTTTCTGTCATCCTTTATATGTAAAATCCCAAACTGAAACATATATCTCTACTTTCCAGAAGAGAAGTAAATTCTTATCTACCTCAGGTTCCCATAAACCTCAAGAGGAGAAAGCTTTCTGTTTTCATATTTAGTAGCATTAAGACAGAAAGTGTTCATGCAGTGACCTGTGGATTGCATACAATCATTTTTACCATTTTGAGACCTCTCAGTAGTTGGGCCTTGGCTTCAAGAACCCATCTTCTACTAGAAAAACTAACTCTGCTGATCTCTAAGTTTTCCCCTTAAAGCAGCCTTTCTGTATCTTTTGTGTAAATCCAAGTACTTCCTATAAATATTCTATAAGGGGCTATAGAGCTAGCACAACTACAGTAAGAGTCAAAATATTTGTTTTTTTCTATCTTTCCCAAAGTACATATCCACCTTCCCTCACTAGACTTCAAAAATAATTTTTATCAATATATTTATGGTTTGGTCACATTTATATACCTACATATTTAATGGCAGCAGAAGGAACAGATCTCTGGTAATCAGATCTGCTCCTGCTGAACAGCAGAATAAGTCAAATGCAGTAGCTGAGTCAGTTAGTAGGGTGATTAGTGGAGGTAGAGTTGTGTTTGCTTATTATACAAGTTTGCTTTTGACATTTCTCAGTGCATAGTCTGTCTTTTAGGATCAAAATTTGGTGATCTACTGAAAAATGACAATAAAGACACTGTTACCAATGTGGAATGAATACGCTTTGTACTGCATGTTCAGTACAAAATACATGCATAAGCCTGGCAGCTGCTAAACTCATTGATATATAATACCATCCCAAAATAGTGATATTTCACTTTTGGAGCTTTATAAATTGTTAAAGAAATAAAATCTGCCTTTGGGAAATAATGTTTCTTTATGTATCATCAGACCCATCCCCTCCCTCCTCTCCTCCCTTAGAGTAAAATAAATAGTGTTGAAGCTATAAATCATGCCTATTGGCACAGGAAAGCCCTCAGAGATCTTCCTTCTGTGCCATTTCAGTAGACAGAAAGTCTAACGTACAGAGAGGTGATGTTGCTTTATTTTTTTTTTAAGTAGAGAGTCAGAAAAGCATGTCCCCCCTTGATCTCTTCAATGTACATCAATATTTCTTCAGTCATATTAAAGTCATTGCACACACTTCAAGTGGTTTCAATGAAAATCACTGGGAAATGGAGCACGCCTGGGAGTTTTAACTGTCATTGTCTTGTGTAGAGAGGTGTATCTTGAAACACCATTTAAACATTGTAGGCAATGTCAATAAAAGGACTGAATCAGTCACTCTGTCCTGTAATGAGTATGGGTTTGAAAACTCATTTGCAGAAATTCGACCTCCATTGCTTGTTTTTCACTAAGCACAGTTGCCCAATCTATAACTGGGTAAGTGATGAACCAAGAACTGGATTTCTACCATGAAATTCAAGTAGAGAATTTCAGTAGTTTACTTTAAGTTGTTTTTCTGCTACTATTCCTGAGGGTAAACTTCTCTCCTAGAAATTGGTCCTGGTGTTTTGCAAATGTTGATCAAGCATTTCTGAAACATCCACCCACCTCCACTTTTCAGTAACATGAACCGTCTGGTTTTTTACCCAGCCATCATTTCTTAGCCTCATTTCCTTTGCTTTCACTTTAACAAATAGGGAGAAAAACTGAAAGGTTTTTCAGAGATTTTGAGCTTGGTAAACATGAGCTTTATATTAGAATTTCCATCAGCTACAGTAAATTCATAACCAAGAAGAGACAGCCTTCTCTCCTCTCTCTTTTTTTTTTCACTTTATTTATTAAAGCAAGTAAGTAAAATAATTGTTTGTAGACTGATTTTTTTTTCATAACTAACACTCAACAATCAAAGCAGAATTCCCTGCCATGCTATGTTTCTTTCCACTACAATGGCTCTCACTGCTGAAGAGGTGCCATTAGAAATGCTGAAGCACAAATGGTATAGAGCCACCTCAGCTCATCACTGCAGCATTTGAAACACCCCTAGGCACACTCAGACAGAAATAGAATCATTTAAAATTAGCTGATATGGCCTGAGTCCTTGGATTCTGCTTGCTTAACTGAGCACATGGAGGGACCGTCAGTAACAGTGGCATTACTGTATGTGTGTAGTTAAGAGCATGGAAGTATTTTTGCAGCACTGGGACTTAAGAGAGGGATAGATATTCTGCTTTATCACAGTAAATTATATCACTTTGATCTTGGGAATATTTAGGTCTTTGTAAGCTTTCTCTGCTAATCTATGGTTTAATAGGCATGAGCTGGATTCCTGTTCCTTCATCATCGGAGGTAAGCACAGTCTCTGCAGAGCAAGTCTGTGAGCCTGTGAGACCCCAGGAAGGGGTGTAGGAAGTCTGCAGTCACACATATGTTTTTGTCTCCAACTGACCATCTCTCACACTGCTCAGTCCACACACAGACACATCCCAGCCCTGTCCATGTGTCTGAAAAACTCCCATTCTGCCTGCTGCCACAGGTACCTGGAAATAACTTTTGCTGAGCCTTTGGAGCTTTGGTTTACTCTGCACTTGCCCCTGTATTGAATTAGCATCTGCTGCCATAATATAATACAGGTACAGACCTCATCCCAGCAAGGCTGATCATATCACATCATCTGGCCTGGCATTTGTCTGTCACGCTGGGGCAGGGAATGTGATACCAAGCTGACAAAAAGCAGCACACGACCATGCCTGGAGAGCCCCTTTGTTCATCTAAGCCTCCCCCGCTGCTTTTGTAACTCCAAATGGATTTCTGACTCCCTATCTCCTGGCCTTTTCAAGCCAAATGGTTTGGCCAGATCACAAGGCAGCAGGTGCTGCTCCGCTCAACATTTGCACCTTCCAATCCAAACACACCTCTGCCCACCGACCCTTAAAATCAATCAAAGGGACTTATCAGTTTGTTTTAAGCTTTGATGTTTGTCTGGGCTTTGTTTATCTAGCAGTTTATTCCTGGGAGTATGTTCTTGACATCTTGGAGTAGGTGGTAATTAGCAACAAGGAAGAAGGGCTGAGATAAGAAGTGGAATTTGAAAGTGGTGATACTTGGTGAGGCAGCTGTGCCACATCCCCTCCTGCTTTCACCTCCGCCACTGAGGCGAGCCAGAGACAGCAAAGGGGCAAGCAGCAGCCACCCTGCTCTTTCAGCAAACACTGCCTGGCTGTGCTGTGCTGCCTGGCATGGTCCTCTGTGGAGGAGTCCATGGCTTTGCCCCCCCACACCCGACCCCCCCCCCCCCCCATGTTGCCACCTCCTCTGCTTCACGGGCTCTCCTAAGGCTACCTCTGAAGAGCCCTTTTCTTTTGTTCAAAGAAACTGTCTACCTGTTGGTTCTGCTGCAAAAGTAATTTGCTTAAAAGAAGAAGTGAGGATTGGGTATGGCTGTCATGTGACAGTCTATACATCTCCTGTCTTATGCTAAGCCGCATAGAGAGCAAAGAGGACACAATTGCTTCTATAATAGGAAGAACAAATGCTACTGCATCTCTGCATTTAAGGTGTTCACTGCATCCACACAGAGGGGCTTATGCCTGAATGTGACATAAATAGGATACACAAACCTGTACACTTTATGGACGGTCTGGTACATTCATCCTGACATGGTTAAACTCCAGTCAGCAACTAACCCCCACACAGCCACTCAGTCACTACCCTCAATTCCACATGGGATGGGGAGGAAAATCAAGATTAAAAAGGTAGAACTTGCAGGCTGAGATAAAAACAGTTTAATAATTGAAATTAAGCTAATAATAGTAATAATAATGAGAAGGAGAGAGAGAAAGGAATAAAACCCAAGAGAAAAAAAGTAATGCACAGTACAATTGTTCACCCCTTACTGACTGATGCCCAGGCTGTCCCTCAGCCATGACCAGCTGCTCCCAGTCAACACCACCCAGTTAATATACTGAGCAATATGTTCTGTGGAATGGAATAACCCTTTGGCAAGTTCAGGTCAGCTGTCCTGGCCCTGCTCCCACCTGGATTTTTGTGCACCTGCTCACTGGCAGAGCATGGGAACCTGAAAAGTCCTTGATTTAGAGTAAGCACTACTTAGCAACAACCAAAACATCAGTGTATTATCCACATTATTCTCATATTAAATTCAAAATACACCACTGTACCAGCTTCTAGGAAGAAAATAAACTCTATCCCAGCCCAAACCAGGACACATACACACACACATACAGAAAGAGGCAAAGAGCAGTGAGAAACCAGAGCAAAAATTTTTACTCTGAACAGCCTTGGATTTAGCACATTTGAAATACGAAGCCAGGCCTGGACCTGAATTTTGCAGATGGTCTCTATAACCTTCCTAACAGTTTTCCATACAATAACATAAGCCTACAGTACATAATGTGGAAGCAAATGTACACTAACCTTCTCCCACACTGCATAGCCTGCAACAGGACCCACATGAGTATACATTGCTGCCTCAGGAGAGGGTCACTTGCAATGAGGATGCTCCTGAAGTGCCCTAAAGGGCAGAGAAAGAGACTTAGTCTCTCTCCTGGTTTGTGGATCAAAGCCAGAGCTCAGAGAATAGTGTAAAGCAGGAAGTTTTTAGACTCTAGCTAAAATAAAAAGTCCCCTGGTATGAACTGGGCCACATAGTTGCTTTCGCAGGTGAGTGACTGAACCCTAATAACTAAAGAGAAGACCAGCATGTTTTGGGACAATCCAACTCAAGATTTACTTTATAAGCAGGCAAGACCAGGGTTTTCTTTAGAACAACCAGATCATGATTAACTCCCACTTGCACTCCTCTGTTTCCAGGGTGCGAGCTAGTACTTTGAAGTCCACATTTTTGTTATGATTATTGCATTTCTCAAGGCTCCAAAACACTGATGTTTCTTAAAAAGATAAAAAAGCTTTTGGGTTTGAGCTTGGTTTGGGGTTTTTTTGCTTTGGTTTGTTGACTTTGTGTGTTTTGTTTGTCATATTTTTTTCCCCTAGGAAAAGTAATGCATTGAAATTAACCTGAATATCTAGATGAGCAAAAATCCTCTGCCTTTCTCAAGAACAGACTCTGGGCAAACTATTTCACCCATCTGTACTCTGAATTATCCCTGTGGGAGGGAAGCTCACTTGGCAAGACATTCTCTGTCCGAGTAGTAGATGACTTCACTCTCATTATGCACATAATCTTTTCCTACACAGTGTACATCAAACCAAAATTATACTGCATGTGTTAAGCTTGTAAGTACACCATTTTACAATTATGACATTGCTTGTGTCCCAAGGACATTATAAAAAGGGTAATTCTGCCACTGCTTATGATTCTATACTTTACCAATAAGCAGCAGGGCTGTAGCTGCATACCTTAAGACAGTACTTAAAAGCCAGCCTCAACTTTGAGGTTGTCCCTAAACAAAGTGAGTTTTATGACAATTTTTGTTCAATAACAGGATCTCTCTTTACAAGCGACAAGTCATGATTCCTAAATATCATATATAATCACAGTTTGTATTGAAATGGTGCCTCCAAAGCACTGCAAATACCTGTCCCTAAATATAATGTTACACCAATTTGTTTCTAATGGAGCTGTCTTTTTCTGTTGGCATTGATTTACCATAAAGGCATCAGAATGTTAATAGCTACTGTCCTTTCACAAGTGTAGGAAAATGGTATGACAATGTACAGTTCATAATCCTGAGACTATTAAGTCATTTTCCTTACTATATTAGACATCAAGCACTGTAAAAAAAAACCACAAAATCCCCAAACAAACAAACAAACAAAAAAAAAAAACCCTCAGTAACATCACATATTTGCATTGTCTATCATTTATAGCATATGAACATAGAGTTTCTGTTCTGTTTTGTTCTACACAAAATTCTGCAACATCGTCCACTTTCTGTTCCAGTGGTTGGTATCAACAGAGAGTTTAGGATCTAGTTCTGGTCCCCACTGAAGTCATGGGAACCTTATACTTGAAATTAATGGAAGTTGGATCAGTCCGGTAATTGGAGATGCTGAAAAGAATCCCAGATGCTGCATAACAAATGAGCTATCCACTGAGGTAGTCCCTCTGTACTGGGAAGTTGCCACTGGGAATTGCTACTACCTTTCTGTGGAAATGCTGCAAAAAAACCCCTGATGTCATATGTCAAAGTTTCCAGCCCCATAGAGAGTTTTAGTGACACAGAAAATTCTTTAAAATCTAAACAAAAAAGACTGTGCCAAGTGAAAGAGCTAGTTATTTGGGCTTTTACTGGGAAATAGAGACATTTGAAAACAGTAATCATGCTGCCAATGTGTCATTTGATAGAGCAGGTTAGCAGAGTTTGTATCTGGTTCCCTGAACGATTGTGTGAGAGAGAATTCTTCAGCTCTTCACATGACAAATTTAAAGCAAGACAAAACAGGTTAGTAATTTTATTTTCATTTCTTTTTCATGACCAAGATCCTCTATTTTTTGCTGAGCACTTTTGAAAGCTGTGAATATACTTTGCATGTTTTCTTCCACGAACTTTGCAAAGGGGCCAGCATTCTGCTGTAGTGTGTGGAATTCACGTCCTGTTAACATTAAAAAGGTGCATCCACCTCAGATCTAGTCATGGCATTGATATGCAGAGGCAGAACCACAGTTAAAAAAGAGGGTGTAGTGATTCATCCTTTCTTGAAAAATTACTCAGAGAGGAAATTGCATGCTCTGAAATGACATACCTCACTGTAATCTGTTGTGACCATGCCTGCCTGCCATACCATACTATATGTTTCCCTTGGAAATTAGGCAGACATGCCAAGCACACTTCAGGTATAAACCACTACAAAGGCAGCAAGTTTCCTATTTGTCTGCCATACTTTACACAGTTGACAGCTCCCAATATCTTGCTGCCACTATGATCCAATTCAGTGTCATGTGAGACACCCAAGCTAAGTTTATGTAAGAGAGGTGTAAGGAACAAACACAAAATGCACATAAAAGTTAACAGACAACAGAAAGGGACTGTGAAAAAGAAAAAATATGTGTTCCTAGTGTGAATTATTTACTTTTCTACATCCATAATTGTGACCAAAATAGAACAATAATGAATTCTTTGCTTAGAAACAGTTCTTAAAACTCTTGGCAGTGACAGGAGGTTTTCATATCAGTATGGACTCCAGTTCAACTCCATTCCTACACCATAACAAAATTATTTTGTAACTGAGACATAAGTCTATTCCTAGTCATCTGCTATACTTTCCACATCAACTTGAATAAATTGCTTTCCTTTGTTGTTTTTTTAAAAAACCTTCTGCATTCTTAATTGTGAGAATGAGCAGAAATCAACGTTAAGTTACCACACATCAAGTAAGCATCTATATCATCTGCCCATGAAAGAGAGAGCCCTAAAAGGGCAGTTCAGGAAAAGTTGTTGTTGCCAAGTAGTATTTTTCAGTTTTCTAATGATCTGCACAGCATACAGAACATGGACTTCAGCAATGTTTTCTGAGAACAGGGTAGCAATATTTATCTTTGCAGTTTTGTGGGGACTCAATGAAACATTGATATTTTGTTACATTGAAAGAAAACTGAGAATTCCTTACTCAAATATTTTTAAAAGTCACAGCAAAAACCACACTTGGAAGTTTTCTATTCCCCTTCTGCTCACTGCAAAAGGAAATTCATTATAACCATATTGTTTGCATGAACAGTGAGTTTTGCTTCACTGTCTTGGATGAATCAGTGTTTGCTTACAGCAGCAAGGCTTTAAATACGTAATCAACAGTAATCAGCAAGGCTTAATACAGACTCCGAGATAGACAAAAGAATAATAAAATGTTAAATAATGATAAATCCTCATTTCCAAATTCTCATAAATTTCCATGAAGCTACTTTACAAAATTATTGCAGGGTTACACGCCAGGATCATTGAGTCCAACTTTTGACTGATCATCACCTTGACAAATAGCACAAAGGGCCATGTTTGATTACTTCTTGAGCATCTCCAGGGTCTGTGACTCCATCACCTCCCTGGGCACTCCATTCTAATGCTTAACAACCCTTTCCATTAAGAAGTTCTTCTTAATGTCCAAACTGACTGTCCCCTGGCACAACAAGAGGTTATGTCCTCTTGTTCTATCACTTCTTGGCTGGAAAAACAGCCTGGTCCCCACCTTGCTAGTCTCTTTTCAGGTAGTTGCAGAGAGAGACAAGGTCTCCCCAGAGCCTCCTTTCCTCCAAGCTAAATAAACTCATCTCTCTCAGCCACTTCTTATACAACTTACTCTCTAGACCCTTCAGCAGCTTCGTTGCCCTTCTCTGGACTCACTCCAGCACATCAATGTCTTTCTTGTAGCAAGGGGCCCAGAACTGGACACAGCGCTCAAGGTGTAACCTCACCTGTGCCAAGTACAGAGGGACAATAACTTTCTTGGTCCTGCTGGCTATACTAATTTTGTTATTTCTTATAATCCACATCAAGATTTTTCTTAGACTAGTGGTGACTTATTTTGAAATGTTTGAGGAAATTTATTCAGTGTCTTTCTATATCAGATCCCTGATCATGAAATAAGGACCTACTCTTTGCTTCTTCATTTTGCGCATGATTTGTCTGTTTAAATCCCAGTTTCTCTGAAGAGCATACCTTTCCTATACTCATTAACTTGTTAGGATACACACTGGTTGACAGATCCACATGCTCCTGTAACAGCAACAACAGAGTCCTCAGATGTTCTTAGAGTGCGTTAAAGATACACTTTTAGCTAAAGCAGAGGCTCCTATCTTTTTCTCTACCAAAAAAAAAAAAAAAACAACAAAAAAAAAGAAAAGAAAAAAAGAAAATTGTTCCTGGAACTGCTAGTTGGTCTTCTCACTCAGTTAAGTTTAGGAAGAACTGGCTATTTGCACAAGCAGCAGGCATCTCATGAGGATTTTTCTGGGTGATAAAGACTTCACGAAATCTCAGTATCTCTGAAAAAAATCATTAGAAGGCTGTGCTTTCTTAGCAAAGTCCTAGTATAAACTGTAGCAGAGGGAACTGATATGAGGGCTCTTGTAAATGTCTCATGAAAGGCTTACATCAAAAGCTTCCAAAAAAGTTCCTTTTCAAAGAGGACAATAACCATGAAAACACACAAGAGCTTATGATTTTATGTTTTCCTCATAGTTTTGCAGAATTCTGGTGGTTTATAGCACTAGCAGACTATGACATTTGGCTTTCTCATGACACTTTGTTTCTCAGCTTGTGGGGATACCACAAAAGTACCAGATGACATGATATCTGGCAACATGTATAGCTCATATAGCCAATAAAAAGGCCAATAAAAATTATAAAGCAGCTAACATAGTGAGTTCCTCAATTATATATCTAGTTCATCCAAATTTCATTTTTTCCCCTCTTTCCTTTCTGTCTCCCATTTTGATCACGTAGTTCTATGCAGAACTATGAGCCCTAGTAAGATTTCATGGAGAAAGTCTAGTCTTGCTTACACAGGCAGGAAAACTTGATCTGGGGATCAGTTTTGGACAAGTAGCTATGATGATGGCCAGTACCCCTTACCAGTGTAACACCAATGAGCAGATAATCTACTTGCCACAAAGAAAAGGCTAACCAGTCTACGCTGCTCCTCTCTTTCTATCACCCTTGAGCTTGGCACTAGAATCTCTAGCCACAGACACAGAAATTGTTCTGTAATAACAGGCATCACCAAATATAAACAGCTGGTAACCCTAAAATTAGACCCACTGGCTGTCTCTTGGTTTGGGGATATGTTTTATTATACCTTCCAACTGGCAAGCAAACTTTAACGTTAATATAACCCACTGCAAGACCCTTCTATCTAATGGTTGAGACTGCTGCTTTATGTACTCTCTTCATTCTTATGCAGAGATTTGCCAGCACAGAAATAGAATTTAGCTGAAGCTAGTTGAAAATTTTCCATATAAAATACATTCTGATAGACAACTAGATTTCTTGATGAAACAAGATTTTTACATCTGAAGTTTCTTCTGCCTTCAGAAAACCTCAGATTTCAAGTGACCAGACAAAAGAACTGCTCAGTAACAAAATTAAGCTAGAATAATTTTTAATTTTTATCTGTGAGGCCTCCTAACCAGGGACTCACACAACATACTATAGGCAGCAGGAAGGAAGAGATAATGATGATTATACTCCTCAGAGGCAAGATTGTGAAGAAATCTGGTATATAGCAAAAAGCTCAGGTAAAAACATTCTAACCACACATATTGTCGTGAATCACTTAAAATTAATCTTCTATTTCTCAGTCTAAAATTTCCAGCTGTTCAGATTGTCATCGAATTTTGAAATGTCCTCTGTAGTTTTGCACCTATCTAGAAACAGACTGCTATGTTCAAAGTTTGGTATGCATATCTGAACACTGGCCACTCATGCTTAATAAACATATATTTAGGGCTTTGATATTTACACCTGTGTTTGACCTCTTTTTTGCTTGAAATTAGCTGGAGTAGTTGAATAACAAATTTATGTTCTTTTTTCAACTTTATGCAAACTTCATAAAGTTTAAAAAAAGATGCACTCTATCTTTAACACAAAAATATCCCTTCTGTCCTCTCATCACCACTACTGGAGGCATATGACGATCTTAATAGTACTGCCAGATTCTAGTAATATGTTTCATTTATTTTTCTTGCATAGACTAGGTGTAAAGCTGAATCTCTCCTACAAGAACTGAGCAAAGTGAAACTTTCTATATTTAGTTTAAATTTTAACAATGACTGAGGGTCAAGATATTTGCTCTGCCATTCACAAATGGGTGGAACTGCCAACACTCTATTAAAACTGCTAATTAGGGAAAAATTTAAGTGGGAATCACACTTGTACTTTGGACAGAGGGAAAGCTGGCAAGCTCCAGGAAACTTGCACCAAGTACAGAATAAAACGGCACCTCATGAGTCATGCACTGAAATCACTTCTAACTGGAAGCAGCACATCTGGTAGTGATGAATGACAGGATACCTTTTCTTCCTCTCTCCTCTAAGACTACCAGAAATCCCATAACTGACTTCTGGTTCTCAGGACTGCTAGCAATAGCAATACACAGACAGGGAGAGTACGTCTTGAGATTTCTGTTCAACAGCTTTTCTGGACTGGTGACAGTAAAACCCACTCTGCAGAGCTGCAGGAACATCACACAGGACCTTGCAAGGCTGCCAAAACATGAACACTTCCAGCACCTTCTCTTCATGAGCATTCATCTGATTTTTTGTCCTTCAGGTTTTCAGGGAAGCAAGCTTCTATTCCTTGCACCACGAAAGGTGGAAAAGGGCCTCATGACTCTGTCAGAGTCTGTTAATACGCCTTAATAACGTCAAAGGTATAATTTAATAGTGCTCATATGCAACTTTGTTAAAAGAGATCATTTTGTTCACCTCATTTTCCACAGCTTCCTAATCTACCTGAGTTTGTAGCTTAGAAACTCCTCAGTATTTTTCAGAAAATTTCATACCTCAAAGGCCACCATCTCCATAAATGTTAACATACCTCATTTTGGCAGTACAATGAGAATACTGAAATAGTTTGCAAACATTAGTGATTTGGTTTTCATACCTTTGTAATCTCCTTGAAAGTACGTCAGTCTTTTAAAACTTTCTGGTGATTTTGTCAGCTTCTCACTCTCCTTTAGCTTTCTAAAATAAAAGTCAAATATGCTCTTCAGTGCACTACTACAGAAGCAAATGAGGGCAGAATTCTGCTTCATTAAACAATAGACTTTGTAGTAGTTTGGTGAGTCCTAGTGCATCTCCAGGTATACAACACATAGTTAAGTGGAAGTCATGTGTGTATGGCAGTCACACAGACTGCTTTGTGAATTTCATCTTGCCTCTGAATAGTTCAGTCACAGAATACCAAAGCAGAGTGTGTTGAAAATCTTTCAATTCAATATTTGGGGATTTGAGGGGGTTTTTGAATTAAAAAAAAAAAAAAGGAAACAAAACCAAAAAAACAACAACAACAACAACAACAACAACAGATTCCTTGAAACCAAAACTATTTATGTGAGTTTTCACTAAACTTGTTTTAGGTACAGTTTCTCAGGGTGATGACCATTTTTTGGTCAAAATGCTAGGGTGGAGTTGGCAGAGAGGGGGGAGAGACAAACAAATAACTGGGAACAACTGTTGAAACTCTGTCCCAGGCTGCCCCTTTGGTTAGGTCACCTACCACAGTGTGGGAAAACTTGAGTTCATATGTCAGTTCTATCTGCTTCAGAATAGGGTCTTGGACTTTTTGGTTTCTTAAGTGCCAGGTAAGTGCTATGTCCATTAGGTGGACTGTGCCACAGGAGCACTCTCTGGACTGCTAATAGCTAATGTATTCATTGTAAAAAATGTGTTTCATTGGAATAGAGACTTCCTACATTAGTCTTTTCTAGTAACTTAACTAACCTGGAGGAGTACTCTGTAGCAAACACAAAGGACTGGGTTTCATGTTCACAGATGTTTGATGTTCATGTTAGAGAATGGCAACACAGATCTGTTGCACGCATTTTTACAGGAATAATAGAACAAGCAACCATCTAATTTTATTTGATGAGTGTAAGATGCAAGATGGTTCAGGTAAGAGATTAACTTAGCTGTAGAAGACTTTTGAGCACAGCTCTCTGCTATTTGCTGCCTGGTTGCATTCAGTACCATTTTTTGCTTACCTTTACATTTTATGCAAAATATTGCTGAAATAGGAGATACAAGAGGATCTCAGTCCAACTTTCTCCTGGGTAACTACTATGGCAGTAGAACCATCTTAGAAGAGTGTCTGCTTCTCACCCAGGTTATGCAGAACTTCCACACAAATACACATTTCTTGGGTGCATTTTCCTCCTATTACTCTGTAATTCTGTCTCCTTTTGTCCTAAAAAATACAGAAATAAATGTTCTTTGTCTATCCTTTTGTAAGGATCTTATAACTATGGATGGCCAGGTCTATTAGAGGGCTAAGAATAGCCAGTGGCTAAAAAACATAATAGTTTTGCTCATCTCAGAGGTACTGAGGAAATATTTCAGTAGCTGTATCCTGTAATTGTGATGTAAATCTCTTGCCACAAAAAAACCAAACAAACAAACAAAAAAAACTTATTAACATAAAGAAATTCACTTAACTCAGCAAATACAATGCTTGATAGAAACAACTTCCTTAAGTGTTACTTTCATGTCTTTTTCCAGAACAGTCATGTTTAATGCCACACATGGAAGAAATATATCAAGCTAGCTCTGATGAGATAAAAATGGACTATTATGCATCTATCTACAGGGTCATGGGCAATTTTTTGCTAGAGCTCCTTTACTCTGAAAGATATCTCATAATTAGTCTATTCAGATGAGGAATTCTCTCTCTCTCTCTCTCACTGTAACAATCTCAACATTAGTGACCAATTCCTTTTTTTTTTCTGTTGCTGTGATATCAGCATTATAGGAGGATTTCTTCTTTATTTCTCCTATTTTTAATTTGACCAGGTTAAGTCAGAAGGAGACTTTGAAAAGAACTGTAAAACAGAGTGATATGTCAATCCAAATTATAGTCATTAGAAGGTGATTGTAATGTATGTAAGAAATTCAGGAATAGTTGTGTGTATGTGTATATATGTATATATACATATTTTATGGCATTCTAGAAATTGTTCATCATTGCAGTAAGAAGGAATGCTAGAAAAGTTCATTCTCATCCAACACAACAGCCTTTGAGAAGGGAAGAATAGGGAAAGGATTGCTGAAATGTGTCTTCTACAAAGTACAATAATTCTGGGTGTCTAGAAACAGACATGAGAGTCAGTACAATGTAGTAACAAAAAGGTAAAGGCCCCCAAGCAACAAATGCAATTGATTAGTAAATGAGAACAACATTGCAAGTACACTGAACATGAGATAAAAAGGCAGAGGAGTTCAATGCATGTTCACAGACTTTGTACAAGAATACACATGTAACTCACAAACAGGTTGTACCACACCACAAGGAGCAGCAAGTGCTGACTGCAAAGCATGTCATCCTATCAGATCCCTGAAGACAGCAGGACCTCACTCATGGATAGGCCATATCTTGCATTCACCCCCGTATTCTATGCTGGGTTTGCTGGCTTTTGTTCTCTTGGTCTTTCAGAGCAGATGTCAAGGTTAGGAGGTAGTGTGGTGGGTTTTAGTGATAATCAGACTCTAACATCAGACCTGGACTATACTCTTCTCAGCTTTTCTTATCTAGATTTTCTAAGCTACTTAACCATAAATCTTTTGCTACGCCAGACTGAACTTCTACTTTGGTCACTCAATTGCAGGAACTTGGGCCATAGCATAAACTAATGGTGCCAAAAGTGTTTCAGTCTGGTAAGATTTAGTGAACAGTTTTTATCTCCCATTATATCTCATTTTAATGCAGCAACATTTTACTAGAAATTTGGAGTATAAAACCTTTAAGGCAAGGCTATTCTCCTGTTAGTCATGGCAACACTTCTCAACTGTATAAGCAACCTACCAAACCCATTACACAGCCTATGAGTGCAAGGGAGAGACAACACAGCTTGCTCTGAGCACCAAAGGGAAGAACAGCTCTAGGAACAGTAGCAGGGGTGACCTGGCAGTGCTTTCACAGACATCAGGGCAACTACGTGGTCATCCTTAAGTTTAAGGACACGAAAACATCATTTTGGAAGGTATTCTGTATGACAAAATCCATGCAGCGTTTCTAAGCTCCCAAATCTGGTTAAACTACTTGATTTCTATCCTAGTGAGCAGCTACTATCAGTTTTTTAACAGTTTATCTACTCATAGGTGTGTTAAGAATAGAAATTATAAGAACACCAAAACAAAGAAAAATCTTTTCCCCTACAGGTAGCATTGGTCAAAGAAGTTCTGGAATATCTTTTTTCCAGAAACTGTCTTTTAACAGAAGAATAAAATGCAAGTTTTGTAAAGACTGTTTTGTATTTGTTTGGGTTTTTTCCCAAAGGAAAAGAAAACTCAAAAAGTTTATAGGGAAATATTTCAAACTTAAATATGTTATGGGAGGAAGTAGCATTTTGATCAGGACTGACAATGTTTTTCTGGTGGTTTGTTGTTGTTGTTGCTGTTTGTTTTTATTTGTTTGTTAAAGGCAACAGAAAAATCATGCCTTGCCCATTAAATTATCTGGTGGACTGAGATTCTATAGGGACCTGGAATTGCAAATGGACATACTGGTAGACTGAAATACAGTGTTATCTAGAAAGTGATATTATGACAGAGTAATTATTTTCTACATCTTCTATTTTGCTTTGCATTTGCTAAGAACTCAGCTACAACTCTGATTTATTTTTATTGAGGGTTTTTTTTTCAAAAGAATTTTCACATTTTTGAAACTGCAGACACATAGGTAGATGCAGGTCCAGATATCCCTATGCGTTAAGTGATGCCTTCAGCCAGCTGAAAACTCTTTTTGATCTCTGATAATACCAGGAAAGCACTGATCTGAAAAGGCAGATTACCACTAAGGATTAGGCAGTACAATAACATGCTGAGAATGCAAGAGGATGATGAGGTTTAGCAAACAAGCTTCAAACATATTTGAACTCAACATCAAACCCTAGTCCAAGCTATGGGAATATTAGAAGAGAAATCAGGGGTTAGAGAACTGCCTTGAAAAATTATTTTATGAGAGCAGGTGAAATTGTCTGGTAACTAGGTTTTTACTTAAAATCAATTCAGAGCTAACTGAGATAACACATTCTGCACAGAAAACTCTTCTCAGGCTGAATGGACAGAGACACTCAGCTACACTCTAATTTTCTTCAGACAATCCTTTAAGGCATGTGGCTGGAGCAGGTCGCTCTGCTGTTGCTGCTATCCTGAGGCAGTATGACACAGTGAAGACAGGATTTTAGAAAGCCCTTTTTTTCTAAGAAGAGATATTGTTTTTCAGGACTATCCACAGTAAATAGAGTGGTTATTTGGTATGTGAGATAAGTATTGGCCAATGTCATTTGAACACACTAGTTTTCTTTCAGCATTTTGTCACTTGACCAGTCAAATGCTAAGGTTAAAACATTATTACACAACATGTAACCACCCTACTGTGTGTCAGAAATGCGAGGAATGTTTGCAAGAAAGAGCAACTTGCATACAATTCCTGTCACTAAAACTCCAAAGTCAAAATGTCTAACATTTCCTGGATCTGCTTAGCTCACCTACAGATAAATAGTTCACACTCCGTGTGTGCAAACAGGAGTAGAGTTATTAAAACTGGAGCAGCTCTTGGGCAAGATCCAGTTTGCATGTTACATATTCATAAAAAGCTGCAAACGTCAATGGAGCCTGCTGGAGCAAGCCTTAGGTATGCCATCTATGTGTCTGATTGCCTAGAGTTCAGAGGAACTTGCTAAATGCATTACCAAAGGGAATGAAAAAGCTTGCATCAGGGTAGCAGGCCAGGTCTAATTTCTGGATGCTTAAAAGTACGTGTTGGTGTCAAAGAGTTTCACTGCTTTAATTTTTTTAGCTCATTTGTTGTTTGTATAATCCTTGAGAATCTCAAACAGGAATATTTCATTTTGTTGTTTTCAAAGAACACATATTAATTTATGTTGTAACAAAAATGTTCATTAAGGCTTGCCTAATAACACTGATTATTTGTTTATTTTCACTCTATGCAGCCTATTTAATTGTGTGTACACATACCTATAATTACCACTTTGAAATGCAAATACACAGTTACTAAGGATAACCCTTCTCATTTTCAAACACCTAACACTCCTTTTTTTACAAATGTTAACCGTATCCTAAGCTCCCTGGAAAACAGCACATTTTAAGCTCTCCTCACATTGCAATGACTGTCTCCTGAACTAAATTATCCTCTCTGCCAATGTCACAGCTTCCTTTAGTTTGTTACCAGCCATAGCCTTTGAGGAAGGCTACAAGATCCCTTGATGGAGGTACATGCCAGCTTACAACTGATATTATGCTGGAATTCCTCTAAGTGATAGGAGTAGAAGTGGACATATTTTCTGTGTTAAACAGTCTTATCAAGCTTTCAAATCCACTTGTGACTGACTTACCCTTGGGAAAACCTGGGATAATACAGAATCATTTGTTGTATTCAGTGATGTATCAGTTAGGTTATTGCTATTTAGTTTCTCTCACAGATCATTCTCATACTCCTCTGGGGTGGGATTTGCCTCGTAAAAGGAGGATTTGGGGATTTGACTGAGCAGCATGATTAGCAGAAGCTATCTTACAACAATGTTATCACATAACTTACTTCCTAACTGTCAAACCCACAAAGTGCTTTCGAAGTGACCGTACCAACCCACCTTTCCTTCCACATCTTTCCCCCCCAAGCCCTAACCCTTCTGCAATTACAGACAGCAGTGGTTACCCATGGAAGTTTCTCTTTCAGCAGTATTTATGTGCACAAATATTTCCTTTTCCCCTGTTCACAGAAAGTGCATTAAAGAGGCATGTCAGTTAGTGTGGGCTGTCTTTGAACAGATGTTATGAATACTGTTTTGCAGGATTTGCCCAGCAGTAGATGAGAACAAGTAATGAGGAAACTAGGAACATGGGTAACGAGGCCAGAAGGTGTGGAGGCTTTCCAGGAGCAGGAGGAGCTGGGTGGAGAAAAACTTGCCTTACCGATATATAGCCACAAACCTTTCTCAGAATTTATTTGTACTCCTTAATGGTCACTCTCAAGAAAAAGAATTTACTAGAGTAAAACAGGCACATGCACTTTCATATAATTCTTTTAATTCCATAAACATGATCTCTAAGATTGGGGAAGTATTTGGAATTGAACTGTCTTATTTATTTAAATGGGGGTAAAGAGTGTCCTCATAATCAGGTTGAATATTTGTAACTGTAATCTTCTTATAGAGCCACAAAATGCTCCTTTCCCTGTGCACTTTTCAAGCAGTTTGTTATTTGTATAAAACATACAAAGATAAATACTGGGTTGAATTTTAAAAGGGTTCTCCTCATCTCTTAGTGGGCATCCTGGGGAGAGGTAAAATGGCCAAAATAAAAATTTCAATCAGTGAGTAACAGATGATATCTCAAGCTTCAAGCTCTATCCAATGGTATTTTAGTAGAAATACCAGCAAAGCAGCATACAAATAACAAACATATCTTGTAGATTACATAATTTGTTTGGAACTGGTTTTATACAGTTAAATAAACTTCAAAAAACTACAGTGCAGCCTTCATATAAATTAGCTGTAGTGCCTAAAATCCCATGAGCTATGAAATGTTAAAAGAGAAAAAAAATTAAATACATAGTGTTGCTGAGCAACACAGCTCACTCTTGAACAACTTTCCCTTGTATGAAGTGCTTCAGAAAGGGACTACTGTGGAGTCTGTGTAAGTACTTGCCCTATGGGTAGCGTGATTTTGTTACAATCCTTCAAAAAACAGCTACACAGACTGTTATTGAATTCAATTATAAGGAGTCTCCAGGGTTATTCTATTTCCTCTGCCTTTAGCTAACAGTCTCAAATCAAAACTTAAGCTATTCTCTTTTGATTTCATTCATTAAAAAAACTTAATTTATATGAACTTTCAACATGGAAATTACTCAAAAACTTCTACAGTCTCAGCTGAAAGGTGTTGCATTAAATTCTGTAACTTTACAAGCTTTTGCTAAGGGCAGGATATATTTCCCACAGCCCTACCCAGATTTGTGCTGGCTGCTCAAGTTCTTAGTGCAGAGAAGAAGGCCAGTGCCTGACAGGACCTGCACTGGAGTGGGTCTGGGCTGATGCCAGATTGCTGGCCCTAGGTTGCTGTGTGAGCATCAGCCACAGGAGGACCAATCCTTCCTCTGTCGTGCAGAGCCCCTCCTACTGAGCTCAGAACCTCAAAACTATCCCTGACTATTAAAAAAAGAAGTTGTTTCCCACAAATCACTTGCTCTTCTGTTCTCTGGCACTGGGCTGCTTACTAAGGTTGCATCTCATTGCTCAGTGCTGACTTCAGCTCTTGTACATCTGCAATGACTTTATAATGACAAGGAAAAGGTTAACCCAGGGAGCAGGTGGAAAGCAGCCCAGCTGCAAAAAGATTAAAAAGGTAGTAGGAGAACCCAGTATGAAAGGAAACAAGCTCGGCAGGCAGGCCAGGAGAGGAGGGATGTGCCTATAGGGGGAGTCTGCCTGGGCTACCCTGGGGTGGGGAGAGCCAGCAGGCTCTGTATTGAGACGAGGCAGGTGTCTCCTAATAGCAGCAGATATGGCTTCGATCTGTGGGTGGGAACACTCTCTAGGGAGCTGACCAGGCAAGATTTGCTTCAACTGGGTGTCAATCCTCCAAAGCTTCTCCAGGAGCTTGCACAAGGGCTAGTTTACCTGGCTGGAGTAATGTCATTATTTGATTTTTTTAAAAGATTTTTTGGCCTCTCCTGCCCATAAAAGTGGAAACTGAGCACTTAGATACCTCCTTAAAAATTGTGTCTTGCCATAATTCCTTCCTCAGACCAGACCAGACCAGAGCCAAGCTTTCTGCTGAGGTTTGAAACGCTATAAATGAACCTTCTATATTGTTGCTTATGCTTTCAACTTCAGGCACCTTGTCCAGACAGAAAAGTAATGAAAGACCTGAAGAAAGTTGAGGGGTGGAAAGGAACAAAGCAGTCCTATGGCTCTGGGTCCCGTTCCCAAAGCTATTGCTCACTCACTGTGTGGCCTTGAGCAAGCTACTAACAGGCCAATCCAGCTCCCAGTAAAGTCACTGGGAATTTTCCCATAGGCTCCAGTGAATGCTGGATCAGGCCCTTAGACAGATTCCTAACAGTCCCCTCATTACCCACCCCCCTGCAAAGCTGGGACAACAATATCCTTGTCTCACAGCATAATTAAGGGGACTAATTTACTAATGTTCATAAAGCTTTTTCAGATCTACAGATGGAAGGCATTATGTCAGTACAAATTATTCTTAATTATCATTGTCATAGTATTTCCAATTGTCACACTACAACCAAGAAGTTCCAAATATCTTGTGAGAAAGTTTGTTCTCTGAAAATTGGACTCCATTTCTGGCCCAAAGATGTGTGGAAACAGATACATTCAGATGGCACTGGAATGCAAGAGTATTAAAATAAGGCTCTGAATCTTTGGGAGTTTTGCATGAATTCTGAGAGCAGAGTTCTATGCAATGAAGAAAGGACGGTCCCTGAATTTTATAAAAAGCACCTAGAGCTGCAATCTAGCAAGAAACATCCTGAGACCAAAATGTTCATGTTTGACTCTCAAGGCTTGCTGTCAGTGGGAATCCTTTGAGCTCTGTTCCTTGCTATTTCAGAGCATTTTCTGAGGAAAGGTGGACTCTAGCTCAGGTTCCTTGCCAAGAGAAGGAAAGCAGTTCTTTCCCTACCACGCTCTTATTGTCTGCTATGAATTATTCAGGCATCAGGGCCAGGCCAGAAAAGCAACAAGGTCAGATCAGTAGGCAGCAGATAGAGGATTTCACTGGAGAGAGGTCTGCATGGGTGAGTAATAATGTTTCATTTGGGAAGAGGAAGAAACACACCACAAATCTCATATACACACACATGCGCATGTATGCGTGTGTGTATGTGTGTATATATATATTTATGACACTCCCTACAGCAATTCCACTTCATGTCCCCTGACCTGACTTTTGCACTTATACAGCTTTGTATGCTTTACCTATGTGATTTCAGCCACCCTCACTTGAGAAAATCTACAGGTGTAAAAGTCACCCAAAGAGACTGTGACAGAAGTACTGTAGAAACCACTACCATAAATACTGCACTTCCCTTTCCCCTGTCATCTCACACCTTCTCTACGTGTTACCACACCCCTGCAGGTAGAGAGCTTGCTATGTTGATCTGGGAAAGGAGGTAAATTTTAATGTTCTGATGGATCTAGCTCTTTTAGCTCAGCCATTATGTCAAAGACAGGAAATTAACCTTCTCCCTCCTCCCCCAACTGTGCACACACGCACAGACACACGCATGCAGAGCCACAGCCAAGGCCTTCGGCAAGCCAGCTGATAGTAATCAGTATTTTGAGAAGTGATAGCTCATCTGTAGATTCAGCATTCTTTTGCAGCAGAAGGTATTATGCAAACTAGCCCCATTAGAAAACCAAACATCAAAGCAAAAGATGTTTTTAAAGAGACAAATGCATAAACCATGTGGTACCTAACACTGAAACAGAAATAGGATAATTACCCTTTCTCTCAATGGAAAGCATAGCTGCAGAGGATAAAAAAGGTGTCTCATACGCTGTGCCCTGTAGTTTCCTGTACTGTGTATGAAACAGAGAGCAGTCAGCTAGGAAGATGCATATGGGGAGAGCTTGAAAGGGCTGGTACCATCTTCCTTAGTGAAGGACAGAACATGAGATAGTCTGCAGATTCTGGAGCAGGGCAGCTAGCCATGCTCTTGGAACCTGCTGGAATGCAAGGTGCCACTCCAGCCTGAGGAGGAAAAAAGAAAAAAAAAAAAAAAGAGTGCAGCTAAGGTTACACAATTACCTGTCTTGACAGTGAGCAACTTTTAAAAATATGCATACCACCTTGACCATAAGTAGCCACGAAGTATGCTTTGTGGGTCCTTTGGCTCAAGGCTAAACAGAGGAAGCTCTCTGTAGGCAGATTTTTGCCTAGTAGTAGGTGCTGGTACTCAGTAACTGCTACTACAAGGGAAAAAAAAGCCCTCATGGGCAGGATGGAAAATGGAAGCTGTGAAATGAGGCTTGGATGATACCTGTCACAGTGCTGGTAAAACAACATATCCAAGTACTATTAACTCATCTAAATGAAAAGCCAAGTAAATCAGAGACTACCAGGACTTCTGCAAAAGTTGAACAAACTTTCTTTAGGGAGGAAATGTTTCGTGAAGTTCCCAGGACAAGTTAGAAGTACATACATGTGCTCTCTCTTCCCTTCGCCTCAGCCCCCCTCTTTCTCTTTCTCCAGCATGCAGATCAGCTATCAGGCTGGGAGAAAGAGAGAGTGTGAGATGGCTGACCTTGTCCTCTGGTGCCGAGGGCCTGTGGGTTTGGGCCAGGAACAGGAATTCCCTGTACAGACACTGAGTCTGCTGGAGGAGACAGGAGAGCCTGCTCCACAGAAGAGCACTTTGTTCACTGCCACCAAGGAAAACTTACACAACGGACACATACAACCATGGAAATATGAATATTTTAAAAGTGTGTTTTTTCCTAGAATACACAGTGCTCTTATTTCCTTAGGGGGGCATTAAAAATTGGGCAAGAGCATATTGCCAAATGCATAAGAGTTAGCCAGGATATTAATCCTGCATGCTGCAGTTATGGAGAGCAGGGCACCAGAGCAAGGTCTAAATAGATCAACAATTCAGAACAAGTTACTGACAAATGAAATACACACCAATCACATCTAGCAGAGAGGGTTGTGGTTTTTTAAAATCTTCTTTGCGCCTTAGTATCTTTTCTGTCAATTAATTACTTCTTGGAAACTGCAAAGAGTTAAAATCCTTTTCCTTTTGTGTCCCCAAAGTATATGTGCATCAGTGTTTGTGTGGGTACATGATTTCTACATGCAAAATCCAAGGTAGACATTGATACCAGAGAGTGTTGTGGTATGGCTGTTTTGTGCTGCATCACTAGCATGGGTCAGATCTTAAAAGAGCCTAAGCAGGGCCACGTGAATGTAGATAAGACAGAAAGTAAAGACTAGCCTTTGCACTGGGAAGCCTAACTTAACTTCATGTGCTTCCTAAGGTATCTTATTAAACTGTTTGGAAAGGAATTCCTCTTTTTCTAGCCATCTGAAAAATAAGTGTCACAATAGACACCCAGAATTCCTGTCTTCAGAGTTACTCCATATATTTCTTTCTTTGTCCTGTTGTCTTGGGTTGAGGTAAACCCGAAACACCTGCTTAAAAAGTGAACCCAGATGGATAGTTTAAACTTGATAGCTAACTTCTAGATGGCAAATGTTAACTGATCTCTCTCTTACTGGCCCATACTTCCCTATCTTAGAGGGATCGTATGAGAAAATATTCATTTAAGTCTATGAGTTGGATTTTTTTCTATTCAAAAGACTCATAAGGAGAGATTTAGTGTTGTATTTTCAGCTGTGACTATCCCAATGCTATTTTCCATGGAGTCAAGATTGCAACTCTAATCAGCAGCGAAACACAACCCAGTGTACAAGGATGTATGTCTGGATGTGGAGGCCATGCAAATGTTCCAAGGCCCATGGACTAGAGGAGCCCATCACACAAGGCTGTGAAAATGGAAGATGGCTGAAGAAAGCTCTGATGAGGACATTAGGCAGGTATTCCTATTTCATCCCTAGCACCAGCTCTCTGCCAAATACACTATGCCACAGTTTACTCATGGTCTTCTAACTTAAATTGGGGAACTGGCGTAGAAAATAGTCACCACAGGAAACAAAGTCAGCTTTATATCACCTCCTAGACCACGACAGGAGCTTTTTGGTGAGAACCTCAGCTGTGGTCCGTAGGGGACATGGATATACTGCCCAGGGGTTACCAGTAAAAGTTCAGTTCTGAGAACTGCTGCAGCACTGTGGTGCATGTATATGCACATACAGAGAGACTCTGTATATTGTACATAAGATGGTGGTTTCATCTTTACTCTGTCCTGATTTAACTCCATCAATAACAGATTTGCACAAAAAAGAAAAATAAACTAATCTGAAATTCTGTACAGTACATTTTAAAAATCTGTGACTAGATACCAGTCAAAGTAAATATATGCTGATAGGAGATGGAAATTCTACAGTCCTATGAAGAATGTTGCATTGGAGATGCGCTTTGTGTAGGTTACAGGTACCTTACCATTCTTCTTGTGCCACATCCAACTGGGAACACCACATATCTCCACCACGCTAATGTAAATAACTGAAGAACATACTAGAAAGATTTAACTTTGTAGATATCAAAAGTCCTAGCTTTTAGTAAGTGTTACTGTGGTAATCCTCAACTCAATTTACACTTGCCCACTACTCTCGCAATTACTATCCTTATCTCAAATTTGTCATGCACCACATTGGGCACCTAAAAGGACTGTGATGGGTTGGCCCTGGCTGGAAGCTAGATGCCCATCAAAGCCACTCTATCATTCACCTCCTCAGCTGGACAGGGAAGAGAGACTACCATTAAAGGCTTGTGGGACAAGATAAGAACAGGGAGAAATCACTCAGCAATTAATGTCATGTGCAAAACAGACTCAACTTGGGGAATGGGAACTGTGGTCAGTTCAGCACATGTTGTCTGCTGATTCTTCCTCCTCAGGGGTGGACTCCTCACGCTCTTCCCCTGCTCCAGCGTAAGTGCCTTCCATGAGGTGTAGTCCTTCAGGAACAGGCTGCTCCAGCATGGGTCACCAAAGATGTCACAAGTCCTGCCAGCATGGGCTCTTCACAGAGTCAGAGTTTTTGCCAGAAGCCTGCTCCAGCATGTGTTTCCCACAAGATTACAGTCTCCTTTGGGAATCTTGCTTCTCCAGTGTGGGTCTCACCACGGGGTGCAGGTGAATATTTGCTCCACTGTGGACATCTGTGAGCTGCAGGGGAACAGCCTGCTTTACCATCGTCTTCACCATAGGCTTCAGGGGAGTCCCTGCTCTGGCATCTGAAATATCTCTTCTTCCTCTTTCTTCACTGACCTATGGGTCTGCAGAGTTGTTTCTCTCACATATTCTCATTCCTCTCTCCAGCTGCAGTTGTGCAAGTTTTTTCCCCCTTCTTAAATATGTTATCCCAGAGGCATTACCACCATCGCTGATGGGCTTGTCCTTGGTCATCAAGGGTCCACCTAGGAGCTGGCTGGCATTGCCTCTATCAGACAGGGGAAAAGCTTTTAGCAGCTTCTCACAGAAGCCACCACTGTAGCTGTCCTGCTAACAAAACCTTTCCACACAAACCCAACACACTGTCATTCACCCGAGAATTTTAGTGGGGTTTGAAAAACACGACTTGCTTCCTCCTGCCCACCACTCCTTTGTCAGTCTTTCCCTCATAGTTGCTTTCGTGGATTATCAATGGTTTCCCAATTGATGGTAGACAGATGACATGGTTTCACCTCAGCCAGCAACCAAGCACCACACAGCTGCTCACTTACTCCCCCACCAGCAGGATTGGGGAGAGAAAAATTATGAGTTGAGATAAAGACAGTTTAATAGGGAAAGCAAAAATCCATGCACACACAAGCAAAGTAAAACAGGAATTAATTCACTGCTTCCCATGGGTAGGCAGATTTTCAGCCATTCCCAGGAGAGCAGGTTCCCATCATGTGTAACAGTTACTTGGGAAGACAAACATCATCACTCCAAAAATACCCTCTTCTACCTTCTCTCCCTCAGTTTTATATCCTGGGCATGATGTCATATATTGTGGAGCATCCTTTTGGTCAGCTTGGGTCATATGTCCTGGCCCTATCTCCTCCCATGAACCCCAAACATCCTACCGGTGTGGCAGTATGAAAAGAAGAAAAGGCCTTGGCTCTGTGTAAGCACTGCTCATCAGTAACAAAAACATATTATCATCGCTGTGTCCAGCAAAGTCCAACATATAGGCCCATACTAGCCACTGTGAAGAAAATTAACTCTATCCCAGTCAAAACCAGCACAACATGGCATTGTAGTATGTGGTACATATAATGCAAAGAGACCATTATCTGTAAATGCAGGGAAGGGAAGAGCATGCATTTAGCAGATCCTGATGGGTCTTTCAGTTATGAGGTTCTCCAGAAGCATGGGTATCACTGAAGAGAGCAATGAGAGGAGAACTGCAAAAAATTTCTAGTCATCTCAGCAAAAAACTACAGAAGTTTTCAGTGAGTAGGAAACTGAGGAAACCCCATTGGATATCACACCAAGGAGGGAAAATCAGTCCACTGCTGAAAAGCAGTGGAAAAGTGGATGCCTGGGGTCAGGAAAGCCAAGTCAAAGATTTTACGAAACAGATTGTGTGGTTCAAAGTGGTTTTGAAACTAATAAGTATTCATTTTTGTCCAAGGAAGACTTAGTTTCCAAGAGGATTCCTATTTTAGGGAATCGATTCACATGTTTATAACTACAATAATTTGAAGGTACATGTCTTATAAATATCAAATAAGAGGAAATCTACCATAATATTACCAGACAAATTTATTGGCTTTTTCATATAGTCCATATTTCAGATGTATGCTTAAAATAGTCTTTCTTTTGTAGATTAATATCATTACAAAATATTGCAGGTGTTCCATCATAGCATAAAATACATCATGATGGTCATATTATTGTAACCTCCACACACTGAACAGTGAAAGGGGTACACACAGCTTTTTATCAAAACTGGACAAGTTCCAAAGACCTGTGAAACCCTTTGCCTTCAGGTGAGTTGGCATGGATTGTAACATATATTTTGGAGTCTGGGGGAATGTTTAATATACGTAAAAAGTTTTGCTTTCATTTCTGTTAATGCCAAAGCTCAAAACATATGTTTCAAATTCCACAAGGTACTTGGAGATCACAGCCTACTGTTTTCATTTGCCTTTTTAGATGTCTTTTGCTTTTGTCACTAATGCAGTTGGATCAGAAATAGAAAAACACAAACAGAAAAGTGTAAAAAAAATCACTTGCCATTTTAGAGACCTGGCCGAAGTATGCTACAAGTATAAATCCTGGGAGCATATAATTTGCATAACTTACATATGAAGTGCATGACTTCATAACCATTCAGAGCAGCATTTCTGGTGGCAAACTGCTGCTAAATAGTAATTTCCTGGGCATCACTAGGATATGCCATTAATGTTGTTTACTAGGCATCATTCCTCCACTTTGGGCAGTGGGCAGAAGACCCTAATGTCCAGTTAGAGAAAATACTCTTTCAGTGTTTTTCCCTTGGCAAATACACAGTATTTCAACTGGTGGCCCTGGAGGAATCTCAAGACTGCCACATAGGTGGTCTGTTGCCTGCTGGAGAAGTCTGGATACCTTTATATTCGGGACTTAATTTTTCTGTCACAGTACAGTCTCTGCTCAGAATTTTCAAACTCACACTTTAAATGAAGCCCAAGGTTTATCCAACACAGAGTTTGAAAAAAACCTGAGGAATTATTTTAGGCACTATCCTAAAAAGGGTCAGAGAATCCCCACAAAGGTGAGGGTTAGTCTGTGTGTAGGCATGGCAGGTACCCTATTCCAAGGTGACTATATGTGACACACTTCCTATATATTCTGACAGAAAGTCTCACTTCTTCCAGTCTAAACTCTGTTTCAGTCATTGCAGAGCTAAATGCTATGTCTTTGCCAAGAAAGTAGAACAAAAAAAAGTCTCCAAAGAGTAAGTGGGTCTGAACCTCAAACCAGGATATTAAGATTACAGAGTACATACATGTGAGCAAGTGTGTGTGTAAATGTGTGTCTGCACATACTCTGACACATATGCATGCATGTGCATATTATGCACTAAAAACATGTACTATCTGGGGTTCATGGAAAGAAACTTTTTTATTTAATCCAAAAAACAGCAATTCATGTTGAGCAGAACGCCTCTTTTAGGAGACAGATATTCCCTCAAATAAATAGAAAGAGAAATGGAAAAACAAAAACAAAAACAACAAAACACACACACACAAACAAAAACAAAAACAAAAAACAAGACAAGAAAGAAAATAGCAACGGAATAATAGCATAGCCCAAATCTAGTCTGGTCTGAAGAAGAAGCAGTCAGGTTGCTGGTTGGTATTCAGAAGACATTGATTCTGAGAAAAAATAAAAGAAGTTCTTACTATTCCCTCCTGAAAAAAATGCAATCCTTAGCTCAGCATCTCTGTCTTTGGACCTTGTGAAAGTGACTTCAGCAGATTCAGCTTACCAGACTTAGAAGTCTGCATGTCTATTATAATTGTTTAAAAATACCAATATTCTAAGGAAGTTGATTTATGTTCTGTAAGAACATAAAATATTCAAAGTGCCAAAACTACTGATGATTCTCTAATTATGGATAAAATAGATTTTGTGGTCTGTGAAACAATGAACAGTAGAAGTTATCTCAATTCAATAAAACTGACTCATTGCATTTGACCATGCCATTGTTCCTTAGGATAGATTTTGAACTCTTTTTCAAGTTAGACAATATAGAGCAGCTCAGTTTTCTTCTATTTCCTCTACTCTCTCCAAGAGTTTCTGTTGACTTTTACAGGTGTTCTTCACATGAGACCAGATCAGTTGTTCAAGACTGGCATCAGTGCAGACTATGTTTAGGGTTAAGATTGAATCAAATGAAAGTTGCATCTAGCTGGAGATGCAGTAATCAAGAGCTACCAGAATTGTGGCAATGGCAGTGTTTCAACAAAGCCACACTTAAATATAACCCTGAAAGGAAGATGTGCGCAAAGAGTTCTAGCATAGAAAGTAACACATACAACTTCCTTGTGAGAGAAGAGGAGGGGCAGGCTCTGTGGTTACCAGCGACAGGACCCAAGGGACTGGCCTCAAGCTGTGTCAGGGGAGGTTTAGTTTGGATATTCGAAAAAGATTCTTCACCCAGAGGGTGATTGGGCACTGGAACAGGCTCCCCAGGGAAGTGGTCACATCACCAAGCTGACAAAGTTCAGGAAGTGTTTGGATGATACTCTCAGGCACATGGTAGGACTCATGGGGATGGCGCAGGACTAAGAGCTGGACTCAGTGATCCTTGTGGGTCCCTTCCAAATCAGCATATTCTGTGTTTCTGTGATCCTTCAATAACCTCAAGGAAAGTTAATTTACTATGAATAGTGCCCTAAGTCTGATTTCAGTTGAATGGCTTAATCGTTATTTGAAGGACAAGAGAAAGTACCTAGCACTGAAATACAGGTTTAAAACAAGTCTGTATTCAAGGATCTCAAAGAAAGAAAGATCAACCAAAGAGAAATATGCAGCTGGAAAGCTACTTTTCTCAATCTTGTAACCAGAGCATCTAGAAAGGGAACATCAGAGAGCACTCTCAGAAGCAACTAAGCTAATCAACGAAATACTCAGAAACATTTGCTCCAGTCCCACCTTGTTGTTACAGATAAAATTGATCCATAGTAAATAGCAAAATGAATACAGCATCTAAGTACAATAAAACAGTCATACACAAAAAAGCTGAGGCTGCCTTCCTTCTTCCGGACCTGTATTTCAGAATATGTAAGTGGATAGCAATTTTTGTCCTCCTATTTTCATTAATGTCTTCACAAAACCAAGGCATGAAATTGATACAGTTCAGACAATTCCACAAATGTTTCCCCAAGAGAAGCCATCTGATGGGCAGTGTTTTTAGGAATTTGTCTTGTTTAGTCTGGTATTGTCTCAGGTGACCCAAGAGAATATAAAAGCAATGCATACTAAGCAATGGGTATTTAGTTTGAATTACTAAGATTTCTCTTAAGTGGAGTTTTCTACTCTCCCAAAAGAAAGTGCAAAATCCCATTTGAGTAGAACTAATCTCATAAATCATAATATAACATCCAGTGGAAATAAGAAAATGACTTCAAGGACCAAGTATTCAGATTTAATTCAAAAGGCAGGTCTGTAAAAATGAATCATAGCTAATGTACCTACCAATTTGCATTTTTATATATGTAGATTGAGAAATTAAATTTTAAAAGCGGGTATTTATGGGAAAAAACCAACATATGATTGCACACATTAGTTAAACACACCATGGTGCTTATTTTCTAGTTTATCAAATAGAAACACAGCACATAGTTTATCAAATTCAGTATTTGTTGTTCACGATTTTTAGAAAGGGGAAAGGGAGAGAGTGGACAAATCCATACAACATGGATTTAGCTGTTTGTGTCAAATACTTGTGATTTTTTTTTAGACATAATTTTCTATAGCATTCAAAAGCATAGTCACCATCCAGTGAAATTACAGCATGAAAATCCTTGCAGACTGGACAAGAGAAAGATGTCCAACTTTATACATTTTGACAATCTCACTCAGTTAAAGGTTTTGATTAAAAGAAATTCTTTAATGCCCATGAAAAGTCATGTTCAGGCCCATTCACTTTGCCCATCAAGTAGCATTATAATTATTGTTAAGTGTGAGTGTAACTGTTTTGCTGAATCTGATCTGTGGAAAAAACCCCACAGTTTATGTTATTAAAAATGGATTATTTGAAAATATTAATCAAATAAAAATCCTCTACATGGATATTTTTCTAAATGTGGACCTCTGCAAGGTTCTCAGATAACCACAAGTAAGCATATGTTAAAAGTTCTCTGCTTTTGTCAGTCTAACCTGGGTATATGTTACTAAAGCACTCAGCTGCAGAGCTTTCGCTCTTAACTAAGGAGCTAAAACTTTTGCTGTGCACTTTGGGTCCCTGACCTGATGTGTCAGCTAAGAGGGCAGCTGACACATTGTCCTAGTTGAGCAGGAGGGACCAGTTGACACTGTGTGGGGGTGATCAAAGCTGTGTATTCTACCCCCTCTATTCATTCCCAAGGACAATGGGCCATTAGCAGCAGCTGCCCAGGGAGCCATTATCACTTCACACCCAGCCTGAGGGGGCGGAGCTGCTAATGGGCCATCAACAGTTCAATACCCCCTGGCTCCCAGAGTTAATCACCCATTGTGTGAGTCCCCACCCAGGGGGAGGGACTGGGTGCTCCCTGAGGGTACATAAGTGGTGGGTAAGAAGACTTTGGTAACTTCTCGTCGGATCCAGAGGATCAGCAGGACCTCGACAGGAGGAGATCACTGCTCTCGCCCAGACCACAGCCCTTGCCTGCACCAACAGGTTTTTCTTTTCCTTTTGCTCTGGACTTGGGGGAGCCACAGGGGTCTCAGCACAAGGGCAAACAAACCCCCTTGGGTTTGTGTCCCAGGACACTGGGTTATACTGCTGGGGTTTTGTGAGTTGAAAGCAATTTCCCTTTTGTGTCAGTGTTTTTATTGTAATATTATTATTAAATTTTAAGTCTGACTTATAATCTCTCTCTCATGGTGAGTTCATTTCCCCTGCTGGTTTGCCTTTAAACCAGCACACACATAAACTGGGACTAGTCTCAGACTCGGGTTGCTGTGGTCCCACATACTTAGATACATTGCCCTGGAGTTTGTAACCCTCTAGTTAGCATGCATTACAAACCCTCCCAGTCTCAAGAGCCTGATCCACAGAGGTTTTAATATTTTAACACAGCCAGCCAAAGGCTTTGGGTTTAGTTTTATAGCAGCTTATGCTTTGTAGCTGCATTCAAAGCCTTCATATCAGTGTAAAAGATGCAGACACCTCGAGTGTTCTCCACTGTCATCAATTGCTGTCAAGGTTAAGGCACTCAAGTATTCCTAGCTGCAAATCAAAGCGATGCTTTAACAAACAGAACTTCATTGAAGCAGCATACATATTTCTTCTGGGAGTAAAATTTGGGCTGCAGATCATCTCTTCATAGTTAGCTTAGATTACTGAAAAAACAACGGGAACCTATTTATTCATTTGATGCAGGTCTACATATTAAAGCAACACTGAGGGAATAATTACAAACTGCAGAACCATATTCCCACTGGTCTCATGCTACCCAGGTTTTTTTTCACCACACATGTATGATAACTTGCATTCCATGCGCTATGTCAGGACTAACTCACTGACATTGTGTATTTTTTTAATTAGTATAATTTGCCTCAAATTTTCTGGAAATAAATGGTGAAACTCTGCAGGGTTTTATTTTCCCCTTGAAATTATAGAATGTCTTCGTTATGAGTACAGTAACAGTTGGATTGCACTATCAGTGAGTTGCTGCTGGAGCCTTCAACTTTAATAAAGAAACAGAGAAGCTGCATGACTTTCAAAAATTTGAACACATCCATGCTGCACACAAGTAGAAAGGTGGGACAGAAATTCATACAAAAATAGGAATTAGTGTCCTTCTGAATAAGGAAAGTATAATTATTTCTGTTGCAAACATCTTCAGTTTTTAAGATTAAAAAATATTAAATTCTATTTAAAATATTTTTAAAAGAGGAAAAAAAAAGGAGAATAAAGGAAAATACAGGAGAAAGAAAAAGAAAAATGGCAGTACTGACAGAAAAGTCAACTGGGATAGCTATTTTCTTTATGGAAAACTGTGGTTTAGATTTCCCTTCGGAGTCATCTTCTTAAAACAATTTTCAGGAACTGTAAGAAGAACACAGACCCAAAAAAGGGCTTTGAAAGTATTTGTCTTCAGTGTGAAATACTCATATTTATGTTCATAAAAAGTTTGCCTCTCTTTTTGATACAATGCCCAAAAAAGACCCCCCAGAACCATGCAAAGTTGCTGTAATTATTTTTTTCACTGACACCTAGCAGGACTTTTCCCCCCACCAGCTATACACTGTATTGAGTTTACCTGTTCTTCAGAGCACTGGTCTTAAGTACATTATTTCCTTTCCTCAAAAAGATAGAAACTAAAAATAGTATAAAGAGAACAGCTGCCATTTAGAAAATTAACAGACCTCATTTAAACAGTTAAAGCTTATCTGGTAACAATTATGCTTGCTTGAATAAGTTAAAATGTAGCTCTTTGCTCAGCCCTAGGTAGCAAAAGGTGGGGATTGCATTTCTTAATGTATTGAAGTGAACAACTTGTACCGCATTCATGGGTAGAGTTCTAAATCTCTCAGAGAATCTCAATTGCTTCTTCCCATATGGAAGATCCTTCTCCTCTCAGTAGCTTGTATAACCAGGACAAGCCAAGCCAAACACACTTAGATGGCTTTTACAGTTTCATCTACTTCTTTCTCACATGCTTACTAAGTCACAACCATTGATGTTTATGTAACAAAGTGGATGTCATAGACCCACACACTAATACAGAGTCTTACTTTCTTTCCTTACCTTCATCTACAGAGGCTTCATTGCCAAAATACCTGCTGAGACTGTCCACATCGCTTCTCAGTAACAAGAGCCTGTGTCTAAAGAGCATCTCTATTTGGAGCAATTAAATGTATTTCAGATATTCACATGTGCTGTGGTTACTCTATAACATAAACATACTGGACTATGAAGAGATTTCATTTTTCTGAGATGCTGTCATCTTGTCACTTATTTCATTTAAAAAATATTAGTAGTCACACACCACTTAATGGATGAGTGGATCCAAGTTCAACAGGATTCCTTGGGGAACACTGAAAAGGCACATCAAAAATGAAGCTTCAGGGACATAGACCAAAGGCTGATAAACATTTTCAACATGCTGGGTCCATTGGGGAAAAGAAGAAAAAACAACAGCAGCCTTTGTATCCTTGACCCTTTGCCTACTGTGCATTTTGGGCAGTCATATGCATGCAATCAGAGCCTAATGAGTGCCTGCATGACTTGCCAAAGCTAAAGTTTGACCTCCATCAAAAGTGATTTCTGCAGATGTGAAGGAGGATTAGGAAAAATGTATTCCAATTTCTCATCAAGCCAATGTTAACCAAGATGAGAAAGTTATCTTGCCCCTGTAGAATTAGTATTTCATTAAAGATATTCTGTGTTGAAGTTCTGAATTATGTAATGAAGCACTGTGCCAAATCTTTCAGTGGCACAGTCACATCAGATTCTTCCCCAGGATAACAGGGGATACTGCAGCTGGTTGCATCTGCACTGAACTGCCTCTATAGTTGATTTTTTACTGAATTTCAGGGGATATTCTATAAACTTGATAACAGTTTGGTAGGTTAGTGAGTTTTTTAAGGGGAAAAGAAGGCCCAAGACATCTTCATATTCAACTGTGTAAATATATCATGTGACTCCAAATTTCTCAAGGTTTCATCAGCTCCAAGTATTTCATAGTGTATTCTCCACATATAATTTAAATATACTATTTCACTTGGAAATGTAATCCTGTACTTGTACAAGCATCATTCTACAGAAGATGCTAAACATTCATCTTGTTACTGTACCATTGTAAATAAAATAACACACCTAATACAATTGCTACCAGCTAAATTAGCAAGATTGCAATAAGATAGCTGGAATGGGAGCAAAAAATATTATATTTTTCTTCACAGAACAGCAGATGCCTGCCTGCTTCTACTGAACATTCTTCAGTTTAAGAGTTGGAAGTAACTTTTCAGGTGCACTGTCAGATGGCAGATCTCAACTTTCATTCTCTGCTTCTGTCTACAGAAATGAGAGCAAGATGTTTATGGCATGAACTCAGTTAACTTGTGTAGTGCTGAGACACAGTGTACATTCAGGGGTTGGGCACCATTAATGTTAATGAAAGGCGAGGATGTACATCCACAAGTTTTTACAGATGATGCATGAATGGATATGTATCATACTTCCTAAGGGCACTAAATCAGCAAAACGGCAAACCCAAAATTAAACAGCTCTAGCTAGAACACAATACACTGAACAACTTGTTTCTTTGAGCAAATGGGTTTGTCTGAAGGAAATCACAGATCATGACAATACATATGTAGAAAGAATATAAAGATAAGCAAAACAAAGAGCTCTGCTTGTGATCCTGCGTAATGAAATTTTACATTTAGTGTTTGCAGTGTTTGCATCTTGCTGGGGTTTGTATTTTTCTTTATTTCCTCCTTTTTTGTGAAAGCTGGGTGGGTATAAAAGCCTAGAGGAAAATAACCAGAACAAAAAGAGAAAAAAATCATAAAAGCGTTTGAAGAGGAAAATATGGCACTCAAACATAGCATGCCCAACAAAAGAAATACCATACGCTGTAGTCATATACCAGCATTAAGTGATTCAAGAGTGCCCCTCCTGACTGTTACTGTCAAACTGCTGTAACAATGAGCTGGCATGAGTGGAGAGAAGAATATATTTCAGTTTTCTTTTCCTTTTTAGCGAGCCATAAGTCTGTCTTCAGTTACACATATGCAATACTGCAGTTCCTCCATGGGGCCTTGGGTTCCATAGACACCTGTAAATAATATTTCTGTTAAGGCAGCTAAACTACTAAAAAGCAAAAAACCACAACACAGCACCAGTAGTTTTCTTACATTTTATTGTTCAAAAAAACATGTTTGAACTCAAAAGACAGGAAAGAAATTCAAATAATTTTATTTCTGATGCGAGGAAGGGTGTTTGCCAGCAGGTGGTTCAAGACGTGCCCTGGAGTCCCCCATTCCTTGGTCCCTTATATTTGAGCTGCCACTTTTCCTCCATAGGAGTAGCTCTGCCTCCCTCAGAGAGGGAAAAGGGGCAGGCAGGGCTGTGTGTCCATAGGTGCGTCTTAGTGTACCTCAGCCACTGCCTCACTATGGACGTGATGCAGTGGCTAAGAGAGAGTTGAATTAAAAAGGACGATCTCAATACTGTGGTCATCTCCAGCAAGGCTGATCTCTCACAAGCTACTGTTGGTAAATCTGAAAAACAGGGGATGTAATCAGGACCCTGTGCTGGTTTAAAGGTAAACCGGCAAGAGAAGATGGACCCACCACAAGGGAGATTATAAGTCAGAGTTACAATTTAATGAGAGATATTACAATAAATACACTAACACAAAGAGAAATTGCTTTCAACTCACAAAACCCAGCAGTATAACCCAGTGTCCTGGGGCACAAACCCAAAGGGGTTTGTTAGCCCTTGTGCTGAGACCCATGTGGTTCCCCCAAGTCCAAAGCAAAAGGAAGTGAAAAAGCCTCTTGGTACAGGTGATGGCTGTAGTCTGGTTGAGAGTGGTAGGCTCCTCCTATCAAGGTCCTGCTGCTCCTCTGGATCCTACAAGAGGTTCTTGAGGTCTTCTTACCCACCACTTATGTACCCTCAGGGAGCACCCAGTCCCTCACCCAGGGCGGGGACTCACACAATGGGTGATTAACTCTGTGAGTCACTGGGCATTTTTTTGAACTGTTGATGGCCCCTTAGCAGCCACGCCCCCTACGCTGGGTGTGAGGGTGCTAATGACTCCCTGGGCAGCTGCTGCAAATGGTCCATTGTTCTTGGGAAATTAATAGAGGGGATAGAATACACAGCTTTGATCGCCCCCACACAGTGATAACTGGTTCCACCTGTTGAACTAGGACAGACCCCTGTTCACCCAGGCTGTTTCTTTGGTCCTGTCATGGACAATATTGATCTGCCCACCAAGTATCTGTCTTACCACTGAAGCATCAGCAACCAACTTGGGGGATAGGTTTTACTAGGGGCCAGGCTTGTACAATTTAGGCAATATACTCTACAATGAGTAGATGCTATTTTCATACTTATCCCATCACCACAGAGCTAGCAAAGTTTGGCTTATTCAAAAATTCCCCTAAGGTCTGACTTTATTAAGAATTTTCTTGCTGCACTCAACTGCAATGCCTCTAATTGAAGCTTGTTTATTACAAGATTTCTCAATATGATCTCTTGGTTCCAGTTACCCCAGCACAAACTGTGATGACCCACAAACAAAGAATTCATTTTCCCACCTCATCCTACATACTTGTGAGTTCCAGTTGGCATGGTTTGGTAGCAATACAAAATTTAGTGGAAGTTTTACCATTAAAAAATACAAGATGAGTCAATAAAACATGTTTCTCTAAAGCATAGTAGACCTTAGTAAATTATTACATTCTCCATATACTGCTGCAAATATTAGATAACTCTTAACTCTGAGAAATTTTTATGCAAAAAGGTGTATGTAAGATTTTTACATAGGTTACTAGTGGTATTTCTGTTACTTCATCAAAAGAATGCACTAAGACTGCAATCTAATGTATCCTACCTCACTTTCACTGGAATATCTGTGGGGAGAAGACTGTGATTGTCTCAGTCTTACAATGGAACCAAAATCCATTTCTTTCAAATGAAAAAAACTTACCATCATGATTTTCCTTGTGCTAGCTATTTTATATAACAGAAGGGAAGTATTAGTACTAGTACAACTGTTACTAAATTAAAAAAAAACCACTGTTCAATGGATGATTTTCTACCCTGGAGGACAACAAAGTGATCAGAAAGGAGTTTCAAACATATGTACATTTATTTCCATAAATAAATGGGTTTAACTGAACCCTGGAATTTAGCATGTATGATTCTATATAACTGAGAGAGCTGTGCATTATCACAAGCAGCTGAATTTACTCATGCTAATTCAATTGGGTTAACATCTGTGTTGTGAGAAAAATTCTTCAGCTCCATTAATTAAAAGGGGCTTTGTAAGCAGGTAGCTTTTGTTTTAAAATGCCAGATTACCCTTGTAGTCGACAAAGAGATAAGATAGGCATAGACCAGAGCTAGTTTTCATTTTCATTTCCTCATTTTATTAGGTTTGAAACAGTGCGAGTGGGCTGCAGCGATTAGTACAAACAGGAGAGCCACACTTAAAGGCTGTTAGGGTTTTTGTGTATCTGTTTAAGCTCCCCAGGCTAAGAAACAAGTCTATCCTTGCATGTTTACAATGCCTGCTAAGCATAACTGACAAGGATTTCCAGACCCAAATCTAAGGGCAGAGCTCTCATCCAAGCCTTAGACAATTTACGTCAGATTTTTGTAATCCACTCTGCTCTGCTATCAAGAGCCATAAAATAGTCCCCCTTGAGATAATTCAAAATGCTGCTGTTAAACTTTTCTTTCCTACTCATAGCTATGTGCTGCCTTGGGTATAAGCCTTTTCCCCTTTTTTTACCATATGCAGCACAAATTTCTTGGCCTTATCTTCAAAGCCCACCACAATTTTGCCCCACCTTACCTCTCCTGCTAGGTCTCAAATAGAGGTTAACTCCCACCTTTCTTCACTACCCTCCCCTTTGTGCTCTGTCCCACTCACAAGCCCTGACCAGCCAAGTTTCAAGTCAAATGCACCTCCTGAAACATCACCTTTACCCTCCCAGGCCTGCATCTCACAGCCCAATGAACAAAGCAGGACTGAGCCATGTTTAACAGTCCTGGGTACTGGATGCAGGGCTTCTCCAAAACAGGGATGCCATGCCCTAGACCTCACTCTAGGATGCTGCCCAGGCATTGCAGATTTGCTTCTTTCAGCAGCAGAGCTGATTTCCACTTGATTGAAATGCTTGTGCAACTGCAGCCTCTCATTCAGTAGGTAACAGGATCTCAAGCAATGTTGGTAATACCAGGTCAGGTTTATTGTAGTGCAATGAGGCCTGAGGATTTAAAGATTAGTGTGCAGAAGAATTTATTCTCTTACTTTTCTATCATTTAGGCCAAAGTGTAACCTCCATTATTCAGGGAGATTTCCCAACATGTACATTTATTTATTGTTTGTCATCAGGCTTGGCAGTCTGATCCGTAGTTGTCAGAGATCCCCCATCTGTATCACTTTTTCCATTGCTGGGCAGGGCAGTTGACTAGTGCACAACGTGCAGCTTGTAAAATACAAGCACATTACTTCACGCTGTGCATGTGCTCCTGAGCAAACTCCCAGCAAGATACCACATATAATGCTTGCAGAAAATTGTTGACACTTCCCCTAAATGTTCTGGCTGCTAGTGTGGGCTTGCATATCTATCCACCTAATACTCAGGTTTGACAGTAATGTGAATTCAGCATGTTGGGGAAGGTGGTACTTAGAGATACTGGCACGAGCAAGGCAGGTGGAGCCTAGGAGGCTTTTCCACTGCCAACAACAGCTGCCCTTTTTACACAGTCTCTTGCTTTTTCCCCCCTTCTTTTTTTTTTTTTTGTATGTGGTGTGTGTGTGCACACTGAGGATTCATTTCATGGCAAATACTTCTAAGAAAGTAACACTCCTGTCTACAATCCAAGTGACGTGTATAAGAGTTGGCCATTGGCATTTCAAACCTTATTACAGCTTTAATCAGAATAATATGAGTACTCAGTCAGCCAGTTCAGTGGGCTATCTAAAGCTTCCTTATGGAGACATCTTTCCTGCCACATCAATCAGTCAAACAGAAGCAGGATGTCAGTTCTGGATGGAGACTTTCCACCCGAGTTTGAGTTGTTCAGGATTAAACCAGATGAAATTTATAAGCAAAAACTGCACTCATGTATTTTATGTTCCTTTTCATTATAAGAAAAATAATTTCACTTTCAGGTTTCCTATGCATATCCCTCATACACGACAGATAATTTGGCCAAGGCAAGAACTAGATCTGGCACTAAAGCTATGGGAAAAAATAGCTCTTTTTTTTAAACTCTTTTATGAGAGTAAATAGAAGCAAGTGGTCTACTACTTCACTACCAGATTCTATTTGTTATGTATTCACGGGGAAGGACACATTCAGGTTCAATGATTAAGAAAAGAAAAATCTTACCAATGCTGTCTACAGTTATTAATTCTCCCAAATCATGATCCATCTTGTCAGAGGACTTCATGAGGGCACCTGGCTTTGCCATGGCTTTTCTTCTCTATTTTTGTTTGCTTCCTTTGTTTTCCTTCCCTGTCAACAGATATTTGCCCAGAATCTATTTGGATTATAAATGCCCAGTGAGCTAAGACCTGAAATGGAAAGACAATGCTACAAGATACCACCAAAATGAATCTTGCCAAAAGCAAATATGACACATCTAGTACCAAAGTGAGAAAATTTCATTGTACTTTACAATCACTGGCACAACTGAAACACAGCTGCTTCACACTTTTCCTACCAAACTCCAGAGAATCCCTGTCTACTTGATGTTTTCAAGACTGATGTTCCTCAGCTGCACAGGGGATTATTCATGCTCTCCTGCCATTCAACAGGGCAAATGTGTACTTAAATGTGTAGCCTCCCAGAGGTACCTGAAGCAATGGACCAGTCATAAAGTTGTATCTTGCTGGTCATAATTTCTAAGTTGAACTGCTCAATGCATCTTGATTCCTGGGCTGATATTCTCAACAACACTTCTGTACTGCTAGATGCCCACATAATCCTAGGAGGCTGGTTTTGCCCACACTTAGAGTTCGTTACTGAGCCTGTAAACTCCATAGTGAGCTATCTTCCTTTGTGTGCTGCCCAGGAGTGCATCCATGATTTTAGGCTGGTACAGTGACCTAAAAGGTAATCACTGGTGTACGTATACATATGCATGTGCTGTGTGAGTGAAGAAGATATAAGTTCGTAAACACTCTTAAAGTTACCTTATGCTTTTGCTACTAGAATTAATCAGGTTTTGCATAGAAGATGGGACCTTTTAAATACTGAGTAGTGCAGGGGCAGACAAATCATACCAAATAGCACAATACTTTCCATTATACACTAATCACCACATTTAAAATTGTTATCATCAGATTATGTGGATGCATGATTCACAGCCCACTCCCTGTCTCCAAAGAATCGTTTTTTAAGCAGGCTGCCACGCGCCTACTGCACCTGATTGTTTCATCGGCACATTCCAGCTAACAAAGGCAGACGAGCCAGGGCAAAGCCCAGGACACTGATACACTTGTTCTATCCCCACAGGTGTAGCAGCCTTCTGTTTTGAAAGCTTCTGGGTGTAGGCGTTAGGGCTGCATTCTTTCTTTAATTTGTACTCGCTTCTTTTGGAGTCATATGGAACTGCAGCCAAGTGAGAAGTGCAAAGAAAGAGCAAAAACTCGTATTCAAAAAGCCCTGCTAGGACATGGACCGTTATGGCAGATCCTGATCCCTTGTTCTCAGACTGAGGAAGAAGAAAGGAGAAAGAATAGAATGACATAGGGTTTTTTTAATATTAAAAGCCCCTTCCTATTCTCATGTATTTTTGCTCAACACTTCTGGCAGAAAATATATTATGTATAACATAAAACAAAAGGCAGTTCCATGTAAATTCATATTTTATGTATAACTATTGATACAAGTTATTATTTACATAGTAGTATAGGTGCACATTTCATCTATTTTGTGCACAATTTTTAGCACCAACTATAATTTATATGGTACTATGATGTACATACTGTTTTATTGTCAGGGAGGGTCACACTTTCCTCCCAGGTTACACCATCTGAGGCCAGAACAGACCATCATGCCCACCCAGTCTGTCTTTCTGCACTCTCACTTACTGATTTTCTCAGCTGTGCCAACTATAACTCAGAAATCCCAGGCCCCAAAGGCCAACAGTCTCCTGTTTGGGCAAGGAGTTGAATAATAATCATTAAAAACTGAAGTCACTAATGTAGTTGGAAGACAGTTCTGTCAAAAAGGTAACATTCTAACTTCTGAAAGGATGGGACAGGTCACTCAACACTGGACACAGTCACTGCTACCTCTGCTGGGGTGGCCTGGCCCACAAGATTTCTTATAATGAATCATTTGACAACCCCCTGTTCACCAGGATTTTAATGGCACTTTATTAGTTCCTTGTAGATGAATGTGATCTGTCTGCATTGCATTGGAGATCATAGCTGGCCAATTAGGAGAATAATTTAACTTACTGAGGCTTACAAATCTTCTGTGAGCAAACTGAGATTTGTATGAAAATTCAATATGAACGGGAACAATTTTCATGTTCCATAAAATGTAGAGTAAGATGTGCAAATCTGACATTCATAAGTCCTGCTCATAGCTCAATGTTCTGTGTTTCATTCCCTACAGATGGAGCTGGGAAATTACCCTTGCCTTTATTAGAGAAAATATGCAGAAAGGTGGAATCCTTTCAGTTCCACCTGTTTTTAAAGCTAGCTTCAGATAAACCTAGAATTCAGCAATTTGAGAAAAAAATAAAAAGCTTGCAAATAGCTTCTTTCTTTTTCCTTTCCTTTTTTTTTGTTTCCACCAACCCAGAGTTCTGTTATCTTATACTTACTTTGATAAGCTAACTTCAGCTTTTCTGTCTGCACAGGCAAGGCAACAAATCCAGCCCCATTTCCAATGCAAGTTTAGACAACGTGGTTAAATTAACAGCTTGAACATTAGAAAAGAGATTATGATAATTAATGCCAAGATGACAGAAGCAGGATTGTTTTGTACTGTAGGTAGGGCCACTATTTGGGAGGCCAAAAGAGGAGTTTTACCACCAGCTTGCAACAGATTCTAACACTGTATCTTGAAAGCTGAAATCACATTCCCCTAAAATGTTAGAGTCATACTTTCAAAAAGCTGTGCCCCAAGCTGGTCTTTCAAAGTGGAAGCACCTGAAATATGTCCTATTTCCCCCATTTTAACAAGAAGAGTCATTAGATGCCCATACTACTTTAGAAAATTAATCATTTCTTTGGATAATTTTGTGTGTTTCAGTTCAGAGTTGGCCAAAGAAACTCAGGTTTAACACCTTAAAGAAGAGAGTAGCTGCTATCTATCTAAAGGACAGAAATTAACTTGGGGGTGGGGTTTTTTTGGAAGTAAGAAACATTTTATTTCCTTGCTGCAGGGCCTTTTCAATGACCTCCCTAAAGACACTGAGATCATGAAATAATTAAGAGTGTATTTCTTGACCTGGAATCATTATTTACTGTCAAACTGCCAGGTTTTCTGCACAAAACACACTAAATAAAATTATACTGGGAATTAATGGCACGGGTTATAGAGACCCAGTAAAATTTCAGCAAAAGTGTGTCAAAGCCAAGGGGGAGAGGAGAGGTTTGATTCATGTCTGAGTCACTTACAGTGTGCTAATACCAGTGAAATAAGATGTACAAGAATTCTGATATTTTAAGAGATTTTTTTCCAGAAATATATATAAGCTTTGCAAAGTCCAGTTTCAGAGTTCTTCATCTTTCCTAGAGCATGTAGTTGTAAATGCTGTCCTAAAACTATATGAAATCACATTCCCAGCATCACAATAGTGCTTAATTTATACAGAGGTGCACTGACACTTATCCATAAGATTCTCATGGGGTTCTGGTAGTACAAAATCCCACAAGTAAAGTCAAATTTCTCCAGAAATATGCTTCAACTCTCCCAAAAAGGAAGTAAAATATGAGAATTTCTTTCATTAAAATAATGAGTTTGTTTATCCTCTGTTTTAAGGTGAAGTTTGCTGTTAGTATGTCTGCAACCTTCCTTGACAGAAGCAAGAAAAATGGATTTTAGAAAGAAGGATGTGAAACAGAGAAGCAGGAACGTTGAAAGATAGACAAATGGTTAAACTGGTAAGTAGAAATGGCCTGATTTTGGTAAGTGTTGAGAACTCAAGGTCCTGTTAGTTCCCATTCACATCACTGGAAATTTGATATGCTAAAAACACTTGATTTACATTTCCTTAACTGTCTTACCTTGGCACCAGAAGACAGGTTATCAAAACCTTCTGTTGTAATGCCCAGTCTGAGAGGACATGAAAAGACTCACATTCTGAGGACACAGACCCAACAGTGCCCCAAACCCTAGCTCTCTTAATGTCCAGAGTTAGAACTGCTCACTCTAAACTGGGATACCCAGAAGCATTCATTTAATTTGAAAAGCCAGACTTTCAGTTCCCTGGTCTCTGCACTCAAGTGTGAACATGGAGTAGGAAAAAAGTCAGTGACTGAAAAAGCTGCTCCCTAAATCACCAGAATTGAATCCACCAGCAGCACTTTCAGAGTTTTTCTTCCATCTGTTCTCAGAAGAAGGTGCTGGAAAATCACTTCATCAGGGTCATTACATCCTAAAGCAACATTAGATTCGTTTGATCTGCAAACTGCTCTGTCCTCAGCAATTTGTGGCTTTCTGTGTACCCATACACCTCCAGCTTGAATCCATCCAAAAAATATTCCTCCCTCAAAACACACATCCTTTTGTTTACTTTTACCTACCCTCCTGCCTGTTGAGCTGTACACTGCTCTGTTATGTGGTCTCTGTGTTTTCCAGGCAGATTTTCCTCATCTAAGGGATCTCTCAAGTAAAGGTTATTTGAATAAATGAGGATGATATAGCCCACCTACCCTAAGCCCCCTATCTGTCTTCTGAGAGCTGGCCTTTAGGAAGAGCCAAGAGCTTTTCTTTGGACTACAAAAGTCTAGAGGGATCCCTTTGCTAACATGAATAGCTGTAGAGACTTTCAAAGTAATAATTTAGACATATAGGCAAATAAAGTCTAGATATCTTAGAAAAACAGACTTTAGAAGGCTTCTTTTCTTACCACAGAACATGCAGAACTAATTTTTATGATCTCTGTGAATCTTAAACATAGTTCTGGGAATTCCCAGACTTTCTAAGTCCAGACATACCAAACTGTAACATTTTAGTTTGTGCATGTTGACAGAGTAGTTGTCTTGGGCCTTGTAGCTGTGTCTGCTCAAATGAGTACTTCCTTGAGGTGCCCTAACAGTGCCCTAACATCACTGGACAGTAATTTTGATATCTCTATCAAACTCACTGATATCGTTGTTGCAAAGCTTATACTTGCAGATGTAGGAGAGGGTTGTTGCTGAAAGAAACATTGACAGAAGGTTTTACATATTGATATAGTGAGCTGCTACAAGCAGGATCATGCCAAGTGATGCTTAGAGGTGGGGGCTGGGAGAAGGAGGGGCTCTTTTTGTACCGAAGGCACTGCTGAATATCAAATAGCAGGTATCAGAGTGACAGCTTTTGTTTTCATAGCCTATTGAAAAGTTAACGAAGTAAAGAAGATATAATCATTCAGGTAAAGCAGGATACGAAGCAGGCCAGGGCTTGCACTAAAATGCATAAAGTTATTTCACTAAAAGACAGAGGCACTTGCCCGTGGCAGGTGCAAAACTGAGGCATAGGTCTGATTGCCTCAAGAAAGGAAAAAACCTGCAGAAAATGTTGGGACATGTTCTAAGGCTCCTCACCAGCCGTTTTTGATTTGGTTTTTCTTTTCCTTATTTTTTCTTGTTGAATACTTTAGGTCGTATCTTTATTGTCTGCCAGCGAAGGCTGTGGTTTTCAGGGCTCCAAGCAATTGGGGAGGGAGAGCACACACAAAAATCTTGAGTGGTTTAGAGAAGTCTCTGAATCAGGAGATTTCTTTTCATGACAAAGATGATATGGCAGAGCTTTAATGTGTCTGCTGTAAACCAGAGAAAGAACAATATTTGAGGCTGACTCACGTCTGTCTGACTCTGCTCAAGGTTTGAAGGAAAAATGTCAACCTCACCTCAGCTGCCACTTGAAAACTTTTGAGTGTTTGGTTTCCTTGGTTTTCCCTGGCTGTTAGGTGTTCAGGTCCTCCTGCTTTTGAGACATATATGCCCCCATTGCTCTCAGCATCTATCCATACTGCCATCTCACAGCATGCCAAGGTTTATACCAGCATCCTGTCCTCCTCATCTTCCAGGAATAAGTAAACTCCCTTACCTAGGGAAGCCAGAGCAGGCAGTGAGCCACAGCTAGACCCTGGCCTGTGGCACAGCTGTAACCTGAGAGCCACCTGCAGCTCTGTGCCAAAGGGCCCATCATGTCCAGGAGGACACTCTCACCCCCCTGGCTTTACAAAGAAAGAAACCAGAGTTCAGGCCCACGTGTCACCACTGGACATACTGCTTACTCACCCCTGCAGCTGATCAAGCTCAGCTCTTATTTGTGCTCAGCAGAGACCACAGCCACACCAGGAAGACATTCTGTGCTCAGATACATGACTATAAGGCAAGGGCTAAAGGATATGCTGGAACCAGTGGAAGGTCTTGCAAAGGAACTCTTTTGATATCAGACTAGTCAAGAGATGCCAATTCGTTCAGCCAAACCCATCACTCTATGATAGCACAAGGATATCTCTTTTCCTAGCTGCCTGCATTTGAAATGGTTAGAGACACCCACTGAAAGCAAAAGACGGTGGGGATGGAGGTTAAAGGAAATTAGTAATCTAGAGTGGCAATTGAAGGTACTCAAAAACAAGTTCAACTTCTCACTATCACTGGCGGAGCGGGGGGGGGGGGGGGGGGGGGTGGAACCATCCAAATTTATGCTATACCATATTGCTCAAGATCAGCAGTACCTGAAAGACTTAGAAGCAGGCACTGACCTGCATGCATTTTTCTAGTCCCAGCCCTTGATGATATGAGTAAGAGACAGAAAAACAGAGGAACCTTTGAAAACACAGGCTCAAAGGACAGAAGTAAGTGCACAAGTGAGTTGTTTTCATCAGCAGCTGCCACACACCAAGAACTGTACAATTTAGTGAATTTCCTTGAAAAGCCAGTGGCAGAGACACTTAAGCCAGGAATAAAATTCCCTTCTGGATGTAGTTTTGTTTGTTTATTTGTGTGATTGATCCCCACGCAAGCAAACACACACCTGTCTCTCTCTCTCATGCTCATAGTCAGGAGCAGTTTGTGTAGGAGAGGCCTTTGGTAACCCAGCTCCTCCCATCCCAGCAGCTCCTTGCTCTCCCTGGCAGTCACCGAAGCAAATGGATCACCAAGTGCTTCACCAGAGAGAGGAATTTTGGTGCCTGCAGGTAGACAGTGTGCAGGGGAGAGGCACAGTTATTGCAGTGGTTTCCTGTTAGCCTGTTCACCAGCCTTCCAGGCACACTCCCTTCCTCACAAGGCAGGCCACAGCACACTGGATTTTTCCACATCAAACCCAAATGCTTCTTGACTTTTACCTCCCTGCCATCCTTTTCTCCTCATTTCCTATCCCTAGTTCCTCTCCAATTCATGTGTGTGTTTTGAAATAACTCACTGATCAGTATCCTTCTGTGAGCCAGATAAGCCATAGGGCCACATAAGAAAGAGATCAAAAATAACACTTTTCTTTTGGAAAAACTCTGCAGCCTGCAAGCTTGTAATTATCAGATGGCTAGAAAGCAATTGTGATGACTGCTTGAATCCAAGCCCTCTGTCATAAGCCAAGGGCTCTAGATGAGAACAGTGCTTCAGCATAGTGCCAGGGCCAGCTGGGGGATGAAAAGAGCTTGAGCAAGTAAACAGAGAATTGAGGAGTACAGCCTACTATCATATATTCGAGGCAGTGGAGTCACTTCATTGCTGTAGGTTTACTCCATGTAAGACTCATTGCTCTTAAAGGCATTTAAACACAACTTTCAGTCTATGCAGGATTTCAAACTCCAACACTTTTAGATTCAAATTTAAACAGTCACAAGCACAGGAGAATACAACTTTATTTGGCTAACCTTATTGGGATAAGCATTTGAAACAAAAAAAATGCCTAAACAGTGGTGTTCATGATTATCTTCACAGAAGTTGATCAGCAGTATGGAAAAAGTAATAATAAACTATCTAAAAAATACTAAATAACAAAATGGACAAATACTAGTTGGAATGACACAAAAAGTTTAAAATTATGGAAAGAAACTGTCTGAGAATAGGACATCAGTAAAAGCACTGCTGGCAGATGAGAGACAAATGTGTCCATAACTCTAAAGGTCTCCTATCACCTTTATACTGAACTCTCTACAGAGCTTACGTTATAAGCATAAATAAGGCGATACGTCAGTGAGGCCTGCTCCAAGTAAGGAAGATATGAACCCTTGCTGAGAGCAGGGGATTTTTCCAGCACAAAGGAGTACAGTTTGGCAGAGGAGACATGAGAAAATACTGGACTCAGAAATGCAGTGTGATCCAAGATCTTCTCAGAGCAGGATCTCTGTCCAGATTCCCAGCCTGCCTGTCCACGCTCAGTCATTTCGGCCAAGGATTATTTTATGTCAATAAACTCAGTCCTTTTCCAGTGAATAAGAAATTCATCCAGTGTGGATGAATTGGCTGATATACGAAAGAAACAGCTCCAGAGAAAAGAATTTTAATTACACTGTAGAAGAGGCAGTGCAGGCAAACAGTAGAAACTTAAAAACTCAAGGGAAAAGAAAAAGCTGATCCCAAAAGGATAAACCCAAAAGTCAGTATCTGATGTGTCATCAATGTACTTTGCAACTCTATGAAATGGAGGGATAAAGATGTGACATGTTAATGTTTTGTTGCCTTCCTCTGGGATAAAGGGCATACCACACATCAAGAATTTCCCTTCCTCTAGCAAAGGACAGATATCTGCAGAGACCACACATTCCACATGACTATGGACAAAAACAGAGTATGTGATTGCATTTTTAGCAGAAACTGTGATTCTAGAACTGTCTTTTTTTTTTTAAGACAGCAGCCACTTGTTGCCTATTATATAGTTAGAAGGAAATGCTAAAAAGAAAAAAATACAAAAGAAAAATATTCTACATTTTAAGTTATAGATAGCTATCAGATCACCCAGATCCTTTGTCAGTAGGAAGTGGCAAGTATTCTGAGCTGGATTTAAAAAGAAAAGCAGACTTTCTTAACCTATTGTTCAAAAGGAACTTGAGAGGACTGAATTTTCCTATGAAGAGCTGCTCTGACAAGCCTTTTATTACTGAAAGGAGCAGGTTGCTCCTGAAATTTCCCCTACTTAGTGCTCAAATCTGAGGAAAGATTTTTGCAAGAAGCCTCCTCTGCTCTGCTGAGTAAGCAATCTCAGCACTGGTTTAGCCTTGAAGCCAGACTTCAACTGAATGCCCAAATCAGACTGTCATGTAAAGAGTGCTCCTCTGATTTGCCCATCATTGACTGCTATAATGCAGGGGTGAAATGCCATCAAATGAGTTAAAATAATATTAACAACCATTTTGTAATTATCTTGGCATCACATTCACTGCAATTACAAAGAAATTGCATTTAACCACGTTTTATGGATGTAGTTTTCTGTTCAATTAATGCAATTACTTTGCAACTGTTAATCTTAACTTTAGCTCAAATATTTAATACCAAGGGAGAACAAATTTTTAAAGAGCCTTATGGAGCTGATTCGTTGAGTGTATAATAATGAGATCAGGTTGTTATAAAATGAAGGAATTCTTTATTAAATAGTCAGCTTTACTGATCTTAATTGCAAGCTGCATCTCTACACGGCACCTGTACATTCTGATGTGTTGTCATAACCCTCAGAGCTATGTAAACAAGCAAGTCCTGTCGTGTTGCTGGCTGACTCCTGCAATCACAGACACAGGCAAAGTGATCTCCAAGGAGTCAGGTATATGTGCATACACTTTAAAAAAAAAAAAGTGGGAGAAGAAAGAAAGAAGGAAGGAGCAGTGGTTAACCAATAGTTAACAGTTTTTTAAGAGTATGTATTTAATGAGGAGGAAGGCGAATCATTTAAAAACTCAAAAGGAATGCAGAAACTCCAAGGGAATATAAGTGCATCTGAACAACGAAATTCCTGATTCCAAACCCAGTTTCCACTGGTGCTGGGGGATTCTGATTTCCGCAGAGGTAAGACCAACACCTCTAGGAAAAAATCCACTTCAGTATCTACATTTTCTAGTCCTCATTTAAAACTGGGGCTCTTCTATTTTCTGGAGGCCAATTTTGAAACATGCAGTTCTCAGCAACAGTTTCTCTGTTTCATCCACAGGTTTTTAAAAGGAAGATTTATAAGTCAATGCTGCACTGGTAGGAGTACAAGCAGCCAGATTCCTGGCTGGCATAAATCAGCATCATTCCACCATGGTATATTGTGCAACATTGATTTACACCAGCTATGAAATTAGCCCACAGTGTTCTGCCATGAAAAAAATATAACTCCCGGCAGCAGCAAGGAGGTGAAAACCTTCAAGCTAGCCTGATATTTATCTGTCTGGATCAGACAGATTTTGATCACAGTCACATTCCCCCTTCATTTATCCATCTAGTGCTCCTTGGCTCCAGAGGTGAAATTTTCAGAAGAAACTAATATTAGGCTGAACTGCTTTCACAGTGGGACCAGTGTGAAGCTGAAGCTAAGTAGTTTACAAAATCTTGGCAAAGTCTACTAATCCCCATGTTACAATATATACCAGACTCTTTCTGACAGAGTGTGTTGCACTGAGAGGAAAAGCGGACTTTTAGGGAAAAGGTGGACTTTCAGGGAAGAGATTGAGTTTGGTGGTTTGTCTGTAAGAGAATGACTGAGTAAAAAACAAATCAAGAAATTTTGTACAGTCATCTCTGCCAGAGTTTCTGTTGAACAGTTCATGGTCTCAACCTTTGAACATTTGCATCTGAGAAACAAGTAACATCTCTCTGTGACATTCCCTCAATCCCTTGTGATATCGACTGAGCTTCATAGAAGCACAAAAATTCAGGAAATAAATATCCTGTATTTTATGTACTTTTATCTGCAGTATTTAATAATCTAAAAACATCTCTTAGCATAATTAAAATATTGAGGCAAGCATCAAAGTTCTGACTCTTCTGGCTCTAATGTATGCACTGCAGTGCTTTCTCCCATATAACCAAACACTCTGCAGCAAAAAGGAGAAACAACTTGCTTATAAATTTAGACTTTGCTTTGAAATAGCCAAAGATTTGTCAGAAAGGAGTCTTTCGAATCAGCCAAAGTGTTTTCAGACATTTTGAGAGCCACTGGCAGATAAATCCTTTCAAACAGTGACCATTCTAGGCTTGCCAGCAGTATCTGCTCACAGTACACTTTCCTTTGTCCCACCATGTGATCAGAGTTTCTGCACATCATTTTCTTATTGATGGAAATCAGAAATTATGCCTTCATCACTCTTCCCTCAGATTGTCTTGATACCGGGGGTCAAAATTGTCTAACACACACACACGAAAAACAAACAGTGTTAGCAGATGCTGCCTTTTTTTTTCTAGTGTTTCACCTTTTTTCATCTTTTGCTTTGTTTTTGCCTAAAAGGCAAAGCAAAGTACAAACCAACAGTTTTCAGCATGGAGACACAGATGACGAAAGGTGATTTCAGCTGTTTCCAAGTCCATGCCTCCCTTCAAGCCCTCTCCAAGCTTTGCCATATATCTGTGCACACCTGCAAGGTGGTGTGCAGCTTGGGAAGGTGTACATGTTAATGTGAGTGCCCCCCTGTGGCACTGTATCGTCAGCAGAGGCTAAAGAAAAGCCACTTGTTACCCTGCAATAACCTGTTCTTGCGGAAAGCATCAGGTTTCACGGCAGGTTAGTTTCCCTGTGCTATGCAAGTAAAACAATTAGAATAAGCTGTTGGAATCACCTCTGGTAAAGCCAATCTGGAAATGCCCCTAGGACCATGGGAACGAAGTGGTGAAGCTCTTCACAGTGTTAAAGCAGTATTGAACAATGTCATTAAGGGCTGGGTTCAGCCACAGTTGTGAGTTATTATGGTTTGTTTATTGTTAGCATTGCCTGGCCAGGCCTTTGAGGCAGAGGAGCTTAGTGTGTGAATGGCAGCATTTGACTGAGAGTCACCACTGTCATTCAATTCTTATCCCAACAAAGCTGTGCTCTTCAATGCTGGATGACAGGGAAAGAGGGCCCAAATGTGAAAACAGCTTCTAGGCAAGGGAGCCGTCAAAATTCCTCGATCAACTCTAATACCCTTAATTAAGCTTGGACAATCTCGTAGCTGCTTCTCTAACTGAATGTAATGGCAGCAGAAGCAAGCTGGAATGAAGCAGCTTCAGGAAAACTGTGTCATGGGTTTCAACACTGCTTCCCTTTCCCCAGTATGGTGGACAGCCACCACACAGTCTTCCCCAGTGGAAGGCTACTTTAGCCCATGGGCAAAACTCCACCAGAGTCCTGCCCCTGAGGCTGACTGGAGCAGGAAGGGAGGAAATTTGAATCCTCACAATGCTTGTGACTTTTTGCCTTTACTTCTGTCACCTACTTTGGAAACCAAGGCACTCAGCTCCCCTTCTTTGAGAAAAGGATAACTGTTCAAGTCTGGATCAACACTGTCCCTTCCTAATTATTCCACTCGCTTGTGTTGAGGGTGACTCAAGATTCTGGTTCACACCTTGGGAAGCTGCAAAGGACCAGTCACTGCTGCGCCTTTTTCTGGGACCTCTTGGTGACCATGTTCGTAGTGTCACTTGTTCAAATGCTGACCTCTTTGCTACCAGCAGTCCTTTAATCCATGTCTCCAGTCAGGAATTCAAAAAAACATGTCAGATATTCTCAGTGAACCATGTAGTAACTCTATTTCCACTTCCTTCGATAATAATTTGGCATGGGGTTTTTTCCTACATATAGTAAAATACAATAAAGAATAGGGTGGGGGTTAGCCTACAATTTTAGACAATTTAATTTTAATTTCAATTATTGTCTGAGAATCAGTTCTGAGACTTTGAGCTTTCACTGCTCTTAATGACAGTCTGTGTGAAAACCAGACGCCTTTTTGGTATCTTCCTCTGGATACTGTGTCAAACTTTCAGAACCCAGCTTTGAAAATGTTGCCCATACCTATTTACTCATCCTTGTAATTTGATAACAGTGATGGGAGGAGCTCATTTGTCTTTAACACGATTCAAGTAAGGGCATGTCCAATACCTTTCTCTGGAAATTACTCAGCCTAACAGTGTTCCTTTTTAAAATGTTTTTCTTGACAATCAAGTGACTTAAAAACCTTCCTCTCTGTTCAATTCGAAAGTCATTTCATTCTCTCCTCTTAGCCTTTGTGAGAACCATCTCGGCATTTGAAGGAAATATTAGACCAATATATCTGGATTATAAACTCCACAGAACAGGTTTTCAGACATTTCCTTGCCAAAGAATCTCAAATATTATTTGTAGTCATTCCTTTTATTGTCTCGTGTCAGATTTTGGTCTGCCTCTTCCTAGCACTTTATCTTTCCATTAGGCCTGTGAAAAGGAGAGGCAGTTATTGCCTGTTTTGGTGCATATATTAGAATATAGAGATCCCTTCAGGAACTGACTGCAACTAGCTCATTATTGGCTTCATTGCTAAAAAAACTCCCAAATGGCAAGCAATGTATATTCAGTCACTACCAGACTAACATCACTTTGAACAAGTGACCTAGAATTGTATCTCATCATCAATCCAGTGAGCTATCCTATCCCCGTAAACAGAGTTTCACTTAACAAAATCTCATTGATGACTAGTTAATCCAGTTTATGCTTTAATCCCTTTTGGTATTTCAAAGGAGAAAAAATCAAAGCAGTTAAATATTGAAGAGGACAAAGTAATATTCTCCTGCTAAGGATTTGAAAAATACATTTTAGGAAGAGAGGAGAGCAGAGCACAGCAGAGCAGAGCAGACTGTAGTTTTTCCTGATTTGCGTCCCCAAGACGACAGAAATCCTCACCTCAGTTTTTATATCATTCATTCTTACATATATTAAAATTATAATGTCAGATCATTCCACAGTTTAATGCCTTTAGACAAAATCTGTCATATACACAAAGATCACAAACAAACAATGTATCTCCCTGTAAAAACAAATATGGACTTACCTCTTTTAGGGTGCTATACCTGTATATTTCTGTAAAAAACTGGAGGTCAGAGCAACATTTCAGTTCTGAATATGAACATTTTACCCAAAGAACTGAACATGGTTTTGTCAAGTTCCAGGAAAATATCTGAACCATTTTTCTGCGTTGCCAATGTTACGGTGGTTTAAAGAACCACAGAGAAGAGTGACATAATCAAACACTGGGTCAAGAACTGGGAGGTTTTGGAGGGGTGGGGGATGGTGTAATTGTTCAATAAGATGTGCAAGAGAGGAAGAAGAAAATAAATCTGGAAGTATTTTGAGCATGATCCAGATATTAATAGGGCAATGCAATACCAATTTACAGCATAAGCAAACACAAAGATATGTGATCTGTTTTGATGAACAGGTAAAAATGCAAATAATATTTTACAGTATATAAAGTAGAAAGCACAGTGGGCAAGATTATATCTGCAAGCCTTCTGCCCACTATACCAAGTCCACTTCATAGACCTGCTTTCTTGCATAATGATAAGGAGCCCCACTCCAAAACAATCCAGGTTTTTTCAGTTCTGCATCAGGAGTGTCTGTGATGTTTTGCCTGCCATTATGCTACCTGCATGTCTGTGAGAAAACCTGCCTTGGCCTTAATCAGAGAAAGGTTACAATAATCTTAAGCAACACTGACTGTATAGGATTGCAAAGGGAACCATACTATGCTGGTCACCATCACTTCCCTTGTATGTTGGAGTGTGTTGTCATAGGGTCTTCGAAATTTTGTTTGGAGGAAAAACCTCTGGAAGTTGTCTATACATGTCAAAGACTGTGGCAAATACTGGGTCAGGTCCGCTGGTGCTTTGCTAGAAGAGTATTGAAAACTACCACAGATGGCAATTTGACTACCACTTCAGATACAGTGTTCCAGAGCCACACTATCTGCTGATGAATAAACTTTTCAAAGATTTTTGTCTGAACCTACCTAGTCACAAGTTGCAATTATCTCCTCTTGAAAGACTATTTGCTCCTGTAGCTAGCCTAGTTGTCTAGTGACTAGTAACTAGTTGTCTGAAGATTTTTCCCAGAAATTGTAAGCTACACGTGACAAACACTTTTCCTTCTCTATCAAATGAAACAAACCCATGTTTTCTGTAACAGGCCACGTGTTCCATACTCCTACGTATCTTTGTAGCCTGCCTCTGAACCTTATCCAGTTTCTTGATATCTCTCTTTAACCGAAGAAACCAAATCTGGCACATTATTTCAGGTGCAGCCTCACCAATGCCAAACAGAGATAGTTTCATCAATCTGTTGTCCAAGCTCATTCTAATGTAGCATGTGCTTTCTCTTACTGTAAGCACGTTTCTGGCTTGTGTGCAGTTTGGCTCCTGACATAATCCCCAGGTCCTTTTTCACAGTACTGTTTCTCAGCCAGTCCGTTCCCAGTCTGCACTGATGCAGAGGGTGCACAACTTTGCACTTCATGCAACTTTTTTGGCCTAGATCTAAAGTTTCTCTTGTCCCTTGCAGTTCTGCCACACAGCAGGTCAACCACGCCCCCGACATACAACCATCCACAGATCTCCAGAGGGTGCAATAGTCAAATCATCCAACTCACTGCTGAAGATATTAAACTAGTAGTCCTGGTATAAGCCCTTTGGGTACTGTAATTGTTGCTGGCAACCAAACTGTCCTCAACACATCAATTGCCATTCTGGAAGCCTGCCAATCCCGTAGTTTTCAATTCTTCTAATAATCCATCCCTGGAAATCAAGTCTAGGCCGATATACTCCATGGTTTTTCTAGACAGGGAAATAGAACTAATCAGTTGTTCCCCATATCATCTTCTTGCTCTTGTAAAGTTGAAGTTAATGTTAATCTTTTCCCAGATATCAGGAACCTTCCTCAGTCTCCACAGTTTTTCACTGAGGATGGACAGCAATCTTGCAATCATGTCTGCATCCTCAACACCTTTCAGTGTATCCCACCAGCTTCTCTTTACACTTTGCTCCCCTGCTGTTTACTTGCCCTCTCACTCCAATTTATACCAGTATGCACAGGGGACTGGAAGAGTGTCCTTGCATTGAGGGATGAGCCAACAAATTTGTTGAGTACTTCGGCATATCCTGTGCCATGAACTCTAGGAACCTCAACAATTGTTTATATGGTGTGGTGTTGCCACTCAGCACACCTTGTGTGGTTTCTAGTCCTTAAAGTCTGGAGACAAAAGTTATTTGTCATGGAGATGGTCTTACTACTTAGAATGTAACAGCCCATAGCCATTATTTACAAAACCATTAAACCAAAGCAAGAAATGTTAGGTGCAGCAGAAGGGATCACACAGTTTTCTCATTCTACACATTAATGAATGTACACATCTCTGCAAAGGGAAATTTTCAAAGGAATAAAGCAATTTGGGCTGCCACTTTCCCCTTTGAAAAGCAGTAGGTATTACCATTTTCAGCTGCTAACATAGGCGTTTAATTTAGATAATTAACTTCCTGTGAGGTCAAAGGACAGAAAGGCTTCCTGCAGGCAAGTCAGAATACCTAAAAGCTAGGTCTCTACTTTGAAACAGCTAGGAGTTGGGGTGGAAAGAAAGCAGGGATAAGGAGTGACTATCTTCCTAGATGTTCTTCATACATTTTTGAAAAGCCCAATCCAGTATTTGTACCAAAAGTACGGAGTTTCCGCTTTGTTCCAGTCTCAAAAGTCATACTCTCCAACTTAATAAACTAAACTTCTCTTACAAAGTGTTCAAACACAATCTGTTGCTCCACAACTGTATTTTTTTTCCACAAGAGAGAAAATAGAAGCATATACTTCATGTGCTAGTCCCTAGAAAAGTTTTTTTAAGGAGGGCTAAGTAAAAGGATGATAGATAAAAGCTGGATTTTCCCAGCATATTAAAAAAGAAAAGAGTCTTATTTATTTGTCATTTTTTGGAAAGAAGAACATGACAAGAATGTTTAATATGGAAGAAAAGCTTGTTTGTAGATGCTGGAGAATTTTTTCAAGGACAGTTCCCTCGTATAAAAAATGACCCCTGCATTGCTGCCAAGGTCAATGAGACCTAGAGCGACTTGCCACAAAATTGTAGTTTTGTCTGCTTGTTTGGGCCAGCTCATCCCTTTTCTCCATTTCCTTTTGGTGCTTTGGAGACAGGTAACACTCCCCCACTTTCAGGGTACTTGGCACTTTACCCAGGACGCATGAAAATATCTCAAGGCATAATATAGACCTTATGGGGTTATTTTTTCCCACTTATTCTTTGGAGGGACGTTTGAAGTGATGATATTGTACTGTATCAAGTGACAGATGCTATCAGTTTTTTGCTAGTTCTCTCTCCAGTTAATTTTCTATCTTCCACTAAGTACTTCAGCCATTTGTACAATCATAATTAGTCACATCCTGTCTTGGCTTTATCTTCTGCTATTCTCTTAAAAAAATCTGTTCCCCATCTCAAGGCTCTGAGATCTTACACCTGTATAAAATACTATGGTTGAGAACATTAGGTATTACACACTCCTTATGTTAATATTCTTCTGAAAGCACTTTCATTTCAGTACAGTTCTGTTCTTTCCTCTTTTGAAACAGCTCCTTGAAAAATTCACAGGCCACATAAAACTACCAGTGACAACTGGAAACAGTTAAGTTCATCAGAGGGATTAGAAACTGATAAGAGAGGGAAAGAATATGACTGCATTTTCATTTGTATATTAATCACACATTCATCATCACTCACCTTTTTTGAATTCTTGGTTTAAAGTCAAATGACCGTAATTATATGGTAGTCTTTGTTATCTAGAAAATTAAATACAAATAACATGTTGTAACCAAGGTCAAAGACAACACCAAAGTAATAATCACAATGCAAAGACAAGCATCTTAATCACCCTCACTAAACTCCAAAGACAGAGATTCTGCAATTTTAGTTATGTTGTAGACTGCAGGAATTATTAGGTGAAAATTAATGGGAAGTGTCATATAGAGAGTAAAAAGATAAGAGCATATTCTTTCTCTCTTTTTCTCTCATCATAAGAACTATAAATGCAAAATTTAAGGTGATAGATTTTCATTTTCCTGCAGTGCTTTAACCTCGCTCATAGCACAAAAACCTCTTCTGCTACAATTACATTTGCCCAGTTGTTTACTCTTCATAACACTAAGTTCTTATCGAGAGAAAAATGTCACATGAAAGAAGTGTGTGCATGTATTTAAGCATGTGGGCATTTACCAAGACCTTTGTCTTTCTCCTTAGCATTGATCCCTTCAGCTAAAATGGGGTCGCAATTGCATAGCCCTTCTTGCCCTTCCAGTCAAAAAGATTATATTGCTTCAGTCTCTCTCTCTGCATAGATGCATACATGTGAACACATACAGACACTTAATGCAAGCACATACCTGTATCCATGCATGTACATTGTGCAATTAATTTATCAGAGCCCACCTGAATGATTGGACAGAGATAGTATATGGTTAAGTGAACTAAGTGAAGTAACAGTCATTTGTAGCTCCAGGAAAACGAAGTGTTTCATATGGAAGGGATGGCGTGGGGCAAGTTTTTATGTCACAGGTATAATATTAGGAAATCTTACCTCATTTCCTTCATAAGTCTTTTCCCATTGTGCCTGTAGCCCAAAAGGTTTACCTATTAGAGCTCAAAAGGGTAGAGTGTTTTGGCAGCCACATTAAGTTGCTTTTAATTGAGGGTTTTGGCTGTCTACTTGCATTTCTTTACTATACCTAATATTGTGAATGTTATATAATAACTTTGGTACAAACGTTTTTTCTTTGTTTCTATATTCAACAAAATCCAGACCAAGGTGCCACTGAGACATTGAGAGAGCTACAAGAATGTAAATTTGTCTTCTACCCAAATGAGCATTTATAAGCTCTGCAAATTTCCATATTTCTGTGGGGACTTAGAAGTGCAGCATAGATCAGATTCTGGACTGACACTCACCAGTTTTGAATTACTGGAAACACAGTCTTCCCCTTCACCAGAAAAAAATGCAACAAAAGCTTGTGCAAATGAGAAGGGCCAAAGAAGGTGGCATTATACTGGTTGAAATAAAAGGTTCAAAATTAAAACAAATAAAAATTTTATTAAAAATAGTTTGTTTTTTCAGTAGATGAACTAAAATGATTTATATTACATGACAAAGTCACAAAAATATTACTATCAATTCTACCATTCAAAGAAAATGTAAAATATTTTATAACACTTTGCAGCACCAATATTTATATGTTTTAAAGAATTTCAAAACACAAACTCTAATGCTTTTACAAATACTCCAGGGTCATCTATTGAACATTTACATTCTTCTTGAGACTCCAGGGAAAGATGACAAGGCTTAAGACTGGTTGTGTCTTTGAAAGGCATCAGAAGAAACCCCATGCAAGTTGATGGAGTTAGATTAGTGTAAAACCAAATTCATAGTTAATATCTATATAAGACAGATAAGAGAAAATAGCTCTGAGCCTCAGGGCTCACCAAGACAGGAAATCCCAGGCTTGGAGCTAAGGTATGAGTTTAGTGTCTATGGTAGCAACCATGTGCTATCTTAGCAGTGTGGGCTCTCTTTGTACACAGCTGGAGTGTCTTTAAAGAATGAAACCTACTCCATTTGCAATGCATTCTTTCCAACTCATCCTGAACCACATAAAACCTGCCTTAGACTCAGCAAAACTGCAAAAGAAAATTGCAGTAGTCACCACCAACTTTTATAAACACAATTTGCACTACATGTAGTTGAGTTCTCCTCACTGAGCAAAAAGCTGTTTGGAGCTACCAATTAAAATATGAAATACTAGCTAAGTTTCTCTATTTAACTTCTTCCCATCATATTCTTCCTACTGTTATTATATTTGTTGATAGACTGAATTTGACTTTGATTTTGGACTCCGATTTCTCCAGAGATAAATCTGAAAATCTCAGAGGGACTTGTCAGAGAGAAGAGCATCAGTGGAGGGCTCCTCCAAAATAGGAATATAGAAGGGACAGATGATTTCTTATAGGCTTCCTGTCTTCATATGACAACACAATTAGGCTATACCAAGCCTTATCTCTGACACTATTACCTAATGCAAGGGCACAAACATGTAGAGGTGTGCATACACTGTGGAGGAAAGGACTTAGAATGGGGAGTAATGACCTGACCTCACACATCCTGGCTTTCCCATCAAGTACTGTCGTACATGCCTCTAAAAAAACTCATTGCTGCTTTCCTGCCTTCTCTAACTTTGCTTCTAAATGGGGCTTCCCCTTCTGTGCTCCTCAGACTTCATTTTTTCATCCCCCTTCTGCTCAGTCCTCACTGGTTTTATTAGGAAATCACACTATTCACCTTCTTGTGTTCTCAGTCTTCTAATGGCACAGCCTGAGGCAGTGTGGTTTCCTACCCCACTTCTACAGTCCTGCTATTCACAGATGCTTTTTCTCTTATCTTTTCCATGCTGTCCATGTCTCTGCCAGTGTCCCTTCTGGGACTGTCCAATCTGCCCTTGTCCAGCTGTGCCACAAGCTTTCTGATGCACAGCAGCTGTGTGTGTATAATAATACAGCACACCATATATAATCCCATTGAGGGTTGCATGGGGGTGCTTGCAGAGCATGTAGCTCTGCTGGTGATTTTGTACTGGTTAGTTTCCTGGAAATGACCCCCAGCAATGTGCTCCACAGGTAGCACTTGAACCAATGCTCCCAGCTTCCATTGCCCCTTTATTTCCATCTTCTTGCTCCAAGTTCAAGTGATACATTGCACATGGATTTTTTCTGAGGTAATCAGCATTCTGTACAAGCACAAGCTGTTAAGAGATAATGCTTCTGTCCCTGAATCTCTTCCCAGCTGCTCATTACTGTTTTTCCTAGCTTTATAAGTTCATTTCTAAATCTCATATCCTTCATTTTAGCCTGACAATAGTTTTCCAAACAAACCTCAGCATATCTGGACTAGTTAGTTGCTATAGATAGACCAAAATAAAATCCTCAGCTACAGTGTGAGTTAGTGAGAACATACAGAATGCCTCACAGACTTCAGAGAGAAACAACTAGCTGTGGGAAAGTGTAATTAACTCATAGCAAGGCTACTGTGATGTGAAGGAACAATTTCTACCATGTTCTACTACTGGATCTGATTTGGTCTTATGGAAAACTATACTCTGGTGTAGGGAACTTCTGAAACTTTTGGAAACTCTTATATAAATGCACACATTTACATATAAGGCATAAAGAAAAAATATTAGAGGCACTGGATTTGATACATGGTTGTGTATGAATCTTGAGGAGGAGAGGGAAATATCCCATCTTTTGTAATGCTTTTGTTTAAATTAGCAATTCAAGTCTACCAAAATTCAAGGTATAGGAATACTGAGGCCGAGGGCTCAAAAGCAGCATGTTCTGTTTTCTGTATTGTATCAGATCTCGACTTGTCTCTAGGATAATATATGAAATAATAATCTAAATTATTTTTTAAAAATCATTTCTTGCAACCAAAAAATTTAGTAAAATAGTCACAATATTGCCACTTAAAACATGCTTTATTGGTCATGGTGCAAAATAATGACTGATGGGAAGTACAGAATAGGATGGGGTAGGATAGGACAGAAAAGAACAGATTAATTTCAACTCCCAGAAGCTCTAGTGTGGGTAGCTACTGGCTCTAATCAAAGTCTTGGCACAAATTATGGAAGTATGGGAAACAGTACAAAAAATCAGAAGAGTTTTGAAGTGTCCTTTGAAGAGCAGATTTTGAATTCCAGTACCACTGCCAAATATATAGGAATCTTCAGAAATGTTTAGCATAGGGTAAGACAGTATGTGCATATTGAGAGAAAATATAAGGGCTAAACAACAGATCAGACATCAAAAAAATGATACGGCCAGCTTAAAAACAAACTACGTAAAGTCAACAATTGCTCCACACATTCTCAGCTGTAATAAATTAATGCACAGCAAATAGGTAAGAAATGTATGAGAAGAAACACAGTAAAAAGAGCGTTTGATGAATTAGAAGAGATCAGTGACAAAATTTATTTTATTAATTTCACCAGCATCTTTAAATACTCTGAGTATATCCTCAGCTAACTTGCAGCAGCTGAGGTTCCTCTCCAGATTTTGGATACTGGGCACTTCTTAGAGATATTTAATCTAAGGTTACTTCCGACTTTATTGTTAATAATCAGCCACAGCCCACTGGCTATGGGCCACTGATAGGTGAAAAGTCAACAGACATTGCAATATGTTTGTCCTGTTTCAGACTAAGGTTTGCAGGCCGCACCTTGCAGGAACATTATTATGGGAGTTATTAAAAATCTATTTTTGCTCAAAACAATGCAAACAGAAGGAAGTGAGCCTATCAGGAGACTTATTTCCTATTCAAGCCGACAGGTAGTTGGAGAATGGCCATCTGGAGTTTAAAAATTGCCAGTCGAGTCTCTCTGATTTGTCCCTTCCTGCATTAACACATTTGCTCTGGATAGTGCAAAGATGTTGTCATGGCACAACAAACAAGACACAGCTTTTGGGGGCTGCGGGGGAAGGAATTGAAGGAAGTTAGTTAGCCATGAGAAAAATGGTTTGCTCTTGCAGTGCTAATAGCCAAGAGGCAAAATACTTGGACATGATCCATTCATCTGGAAACACTTTTGTGTCATGGGAGCACCAAGATACCTAGCGCAAGAAGCCATGGGGTAAGGGTTCAGCTGCGACACAGTTCCATCCCACAGTCTGCCTGCACCCTGGCTCCCACAGCCAGATAGGCAAGTGTCCCAGCTGCCATCACTCTTGTCAATACAGATCTCTCCTGCTGCCTACAGTTTTGGGGTGCTAAATCTTCATTTCCTGAAAACTGAAAAGCTCTCTGCCTGAAGCCAACTCTCATCCTGAGCCCTGCTGCTCCTTCTGCAAGGACTCGCACATGACCCCATACCTCTGGTTAAGGGAATCTAACAAAACCACAAGCACTCAAAATGAAAAGCAAGTAAAGGCTATAGGAGAAGAAAAACTCAGCAGTCCTCCAGCACCTCTCCCCACAGCTGACCACCCTTTTTGCATTTCACTGTGTTGACAGGATTACCCTACAGTTTTAGACTCTAAGTGACACAGGACTCCTGAGCTGAAGTCCATTTTCCTGACCAATGAGCGAATAGGAAATTACCTGCATGACTGGTTTGCTTGGCTTGTTGCAGTTCTTGTACTGGCTACAGCAAAATTTGTTTACACCTTCAGCATCCTTTAACTCTTGGCTAAGCAAAACATCACTTGCCAAGGGTCTATCGCCAAAGTGTAGTTTGGCCAAATGCACATGTTGCAAAATACTTCCTGACCTAAAAAAACCTTATATATAATAGCAAGTCTAGAACATAGATTGGGGCAATACAAAGCATAAATACAGACTAAGTAGAGAATGGATTGACAGCAGCCCCGAGGAGAAGGAGCTGTGGGTGTTGGTTATGAAAGGTTCAACATGACCCATCAATGTACACTTGCAGCCCAGAAAGCCAATCATATCCTGGGCTGCATCAAAAGAAATGTGGCCAGCAGGCCAAGGGAACTGATCTTGCCCCTCTACTCTGCTCTTGTGAAATACCACCTGGAGTGCTGCATCCAGTTTTGGGGCCCCAAGCCCCCAAGATAAGAAGGACATGCACATGCTGCAGCAAATTCAGAAGAAGGGCTCTAACTTGATGACAGAGCTGGAGCACCTCTCCTACAAAGACAGGCTGAGAGAGTTGGGGCAGTTCAGCTTGGAGAAGAGAAGGCTCAGGGGAGACCAGAGAGCAGCCTTCCAGTACTTAAAGGGAGCCTAAAAGAAAGATGGAGAGGGACTTTTGACAAGACCATATAGTGATAGGACAAGGTGAAATGGCCCCCAACTGGAAGAAGGTAGGTTTAGATTAACTATAAGGAAGAAATTTTTTACTATGAGGGTGATGAGACACTGGAACAGGCTGCCCAGAGAGGTTGTGGATGCCCCATACCTGGAAGTGTTCAAGGCCAGGTTGGATGGGGCTTTGACGAACCCGGTCTCATGGAAGATTCCTTGCCTCTGGCAGGGGTGTTGGAACTAGATAATCTTTAAGGTCCCTTCCAACTCACACCATTCTATGATTCTAGGATAGGGGGTCCCAGTTTATAAAATTCTCTCTTCCCTTCACATGCATTTTATGCCTGTGTTTTATAGTATATACATAGCACAAAGGCAGAGTTTGGTCAGTAGAAGCTAGAAAAGAGACAAAACAAAAAGAAGTTAGAAAATTCGGGAAGTGTTTCCATTGAGGGAGTTGACAATTATGGAGATTTTATTCCACTTTTTAAAATCATAACATTTTGGAGAAAGATTACTAAACTTTTACATTTACCAGAAACAGTTATAAGCATTCTGTGTACACAGGGCAAAAAAAAAGATCTCTATTTGAAAGTGTTGACCAGCTTCACAAGAAAGAGCCTCCTCTCTCCACCCAACTTTTGGGCCCCATTTCAGAACCCCACTGAATCAGGGTCCTCATGTGCTGAGCAAGGGCAGCTGGCATTATTGAATATAAATGTGGGAAGGTAATCCCTCAGCAATCCATGACACTTACGTTTTGGTTTTACTTATGTTGTAATTTTCAAAGTTGGACAAACTTGGAGGAAAAAAACCACCTGGCAAACAAACAAACTTTAAAAATTAAAGGTATTTTCCAAGTTTGCTGGATTTGCAAGCCTAGGCATACTGCAGCTTAATTACTAGTCAATGGAGGAGAAACAATTACATAGTAGAAAGTAACATTCAAGAGCTCATGAAATGTGGCCCAAATGTGTTTCTGATTTTTTTTTTAATACATGAAGGACTCAGCTGCCATGGTGATAGGCAAATAAAATAAATAATTCTAAAAAATATTCCATGAATCGGAGTTGTGAAATCTGTGAACAACATGTTATATTCTCCTTCCATCCTCTTTATTCCAGTTTGAAGTAAAGAGCTGGTCAAATGTGCTGCTTTGAGCCTAAACTTGTCTGCTGCTCCCATATTTTCCTGATAACTGTTCTAATGTACACTGCCAGCTGGAAGGGACAAGGTAATGTAAGGTGAGAATCCGATCTCAAAACTAATTTGGAGAATGGTAGGTGCCAAGATTTCTCTCAGCATCACAGAAATATGCATGATGCTAACTAAGATACAGTTGCTTACCCCAAGAACTGCACTAGGAGCTACCTACGTGCTGTTTAAAGATAATTAGACTTGCATGAAAAGTGTGTATCCCTTATCTCCTTTATTTAATCATGTGAAAATGCAGTCATCAGGTGGACCTTAAGCTAACCATCTAACCATAAAATCCATTTTCTTCCTGTACTTGCAGTGCAGAATATTTGTTGAATATTTGCTGATGTTTCTTTGTTGGATTTTGTATGTGCAGTTTATACCTGGTTTATTTCAAACTCTGTTAATAGTTTTTCTTTCTTTAAAAAGTTGTTCTTCACCTCAGTGAATGCTTATATTCATTCTTTGAATTCCAAACCATATAGTCAAGATCTGCTAAAAATATTATCTCCTTGTGGAGATAGTAAATTCCCTTGAGCTTTTTCTGTAAAGACAGATAAGTACCATAATCACTTGCCTCAATTACACCTGCTATGCCATTTTCACTTTGATTTTGAAAGGTGAATTGATTCTTTTTAATCATTATTAAAAACATATGTATTTCCTGCCAAGGCAGTCTTATAAAAACATCGGAGGCATATGAGAAAAATTCCTCTGAGGCCTCAGGCACATTGAGCTGTCCTGAGAATGGGAAGTGAGGAGAGATTGATGCATGGACTACCTATCCAGGAATTTGGTAGTACTGGATCAGATTTGCCATGGTTTCACTCCCTCTTAATTTTACTGAAATTACACATCAGTCACATCCATGCATCCATGCATGCACACAAATGTCCATGCACGCACACACACACACACACACAAAATATTTTCCTACAGAGCAATATGGATAATGTTAAAGGAGACCTGGCTGCAGCTAACTTACACAGTTAAAAGTGAATTTCCACACTTTCATGTATATTTTTGAGAGTGTAATTTCTGTTTTAGCTATATGGCTATAGCTATTTTTATCTTAAATATTACATATGGTCAGTGTCCCATTCAAAGCAAACTAGGTAAAAGGAATGAGGAGTTAGCACTGGAATTATAATTGTCAGTAAAGCATAGAGCCAAGACAGACAATTTCAATGAGATGCCTTGAGCTAATAAATGAATGAATGAATGAAGCAATGAATGAAGGATGAATATAATTCCATCTATTTACCTTTCTCTGTTACCTCCTGAAAAATGTGCTGAAGGCCACTGATATTTTTCCAGTGATGTGGATGAAGGTGTTACATACAAAGCAACAGAAAAGCATTTCAAAGTGAAGTCAGCAACTTTTCCAAAAGTTCAACTTCTGTTTCTGAAGTTCAGACAGTGGGGCAGTAGCCACTTCTGGCTATTTCTAGAGAATCAAGAACATGAATAACTCTTCTCCCTCTAGCAATATCAATTAGTAAGGTTGGAAGACAGACAGTTACGAGTCTTCAGTCTGACCTCCTGCACACCACCAGTCTTTGAATTTCACTCAGTAATTCTTGCAAACCCACAACTCCAAGCTGACTTCCACCACAGTTTTAGAAAGATGTCCAGTTCCAATTTAAATATTTCAAGGGATGCAGATTCCATCAAAACCCCATGGTAATTTGTTTCAAAAGAGAATTACTCTCACCTTTAAAAATGTGTTTCTTATTTCCTCTTTGTATTAATATAGCTTCAACTTCCAATCACTAGATCTTTAGTTTTTCCTTTATCTTTCAGAATCTAAAAAGCATTTATCTATGTAGATAATTACAGATAGTGATTAAATCTTTATTTAAAAAGACCAGTATGTGAAACATTCTTTTACCTTAGTCTCAAAGGCTTCCCCTTTCCACTTTTATTGGAAAGAAGGAGTAAATACTGAATAAAACTACTGTGAAACAAGAAAGACCAGACTTTTCCCTCTAGTCATTTTACTTGCACCAGCAGAAACAAAGCATCTAATCAATAAGAATCTGTATTAAAATCAACAGGTTTGTTATGCTCTGCATGGCACTTTATTTCCACGTCCCACTGTTTTGCAAAATAGATTTGGTTTAGATGGGACCATCAGTTTCTGCTTCTAATTTTCTTCTTTTAAGTCAGACTCACAATATCACATTAATGGGATATTTAGGCCAACAGGAACTTATGTTTACTTCCTTACTTCAAAATGAGACAAACTACCTCACCAGACACCAGAGTTTCTCCAACTTGAAACCAGATTGAATCCTAGGGACCTTGTACCCTGCATTACTCAGTTGAGTGGGGTTGCCCAGGTTATATATCAGTACAAATATTAGCCTACAAGCACTGAATTTATGCAGTGGGCAAGGAAGCAGAAGTGACAGTGCCCTTAGAAAATTAGATTTTTGCGTGACTAACCATTTATAATAAAATTAGTGAATGACATTCTATTTTTCAGCTTAAATTCTCTTTGCAACCATCATGGTAAAAACACATGTTTTGTAGTCTACAATCTTTTTTGGCACAACTGAAAGAGTTTGGATAGATTACTGATTTATTGTCTTGGTGATCTTTTCTTTTGCCTTAGCAGTTCAAGTTGTCTCCTGTGACATTGCTCTTGACAACCTGATACCTGAGTAGAATTCATTCCTTTTTAGCCACTACCAAAAGGTAACAATTTCAATGATAATTTAAGGGTTAGTAATACATACATAAGCCACGAAGACCAGATCAGGTGACACTGACATGAAATGTTAACCCCAAAACTAGGTCCCTAAATCCCTGTGTAATTACAGCTATCAATATGTTTAGTGCATATGTATCTACCAATTCTTTCAGTGTTCAGTTTGAGCCTTTGGATGCAGATTTGCAGCTCCTGTGTGGTAAAGTCCAAGATCAGATACTGTGTGTGGGAATTCTAAGGTCTTTGGCTGAGCAGAACACAGTGGATTTTGTCTCATGAGATTTTCATTGAATTTAAAGAGCATATACACTGCCCAAATGTCAAATATTATTTTTCTCACTGGTCGTTTGGATAGCCTAAATTTATTGCAGATGAATTCCTTTTTATTCTTATTTAAGTTTGCCTTTGTTACCAGTGCCAGATTTGCCAGTTAATACAAAAAAAAATCATAACCTTACAGAGTGCAGCTCAAGAACAGATTCTGGTTCTTCATTTTGTCATTAGGTTCAACTTCTAACAAAATACAACCAGTAAACAATGAAGATTCAAGAAATGTCCAGTTCTAAAATCATTCATTTGTTTTTATTCCTCATTTGCAGAGTTTTTTTCTATCTACCATAGACACGGACATTCCTTCCTGCAGTACAATCTGATGACCAAGTGCATTTTCAATATCCCAGCTTTCCTGGCAAGACAGGAATACAAATCTTTCCCTCTAGAGAGAAAGTGAAGGTTCTGCCTAATATCACTTCCCTATTGACAACAAGGTTCACAACAATTAATTGAGGGAGCAGGAGGGAAACTTGTGCTCCTGCCTTGAGCCCTCATATGCCAAGCTGCAGCCTGGAATTTTTACAGCTCAGTCCTGAACCTCTGACAAGAAGGCTTTACAACAGAAATCTTGCCAGACCCTTAACTGTAGTGACGCCACTATAATATTTATAAGTACATTATACTCTTTCCAAACATATGCGCTTATTACTTATGTCTCTGCTCCTGCCTCTCTTCTGGGGGACTTGTCTGTATAAACAAAACAGATTCTCTTGCTTATACTTAGAAAATGTAATTGCTCTATGTCTCTAGCTGTTATGCAAAAGCCCAAACAGCCAAGAGATTCTTTCATTGCATTTACACAGCAGCGAGTCTCTACAAAATAACATCAACTTCCTTTTCCACTTTGCTCTTCTTTGCTTTCATAAATCTGCCCATTTCACTCATGTTTGGATAAGATTCTTCTTTAAAAAAAAAAAAGGTTGAAATAAAAAATGCAGATCTGAGGTGGATAGGCCACCACTTACGCAGAACAGCCTTACAAGAGCTGACAATTCTGTCCCTTTAAGTAAACAGAGAAACAGAAAAGATACATAAACAAAAAGACCACTTGCAGGGCTGACAGCTTGCCTGCTCCAGCAAAAGCAGGTTCCCAGGGAAAGTGATTGCCAAATAGTGATAGGGAGTGACAGGGATTTCCTAGATTTCCCATTAACATCTCAAAGCAGTTTGTTCCTGGGCACAGATATGCCCATTTCAGTTGATGAGTTAGACAGATGTGGCCTGCAGGTGAGAAACTGCTCAAAAGTAGCTAACCCAAAACAACACAGGTTCCCCTCCACAAGGCTTTAGCTGGATTCAAAGTCACCAGAGCTTTTAGTCAACACAGACCAGGATGTCCTTAGCTTCTCTTAGGCTGGGTTTGCATCAGAGGATCAGGTTTGCAAATCAAAGTCAAACTGATGAGCAACCTCAGAGTGGCCTCAAGTGGGCTTAAAGCAAAAATTAAATAGAATTAAATTCTCAAATAGTAGAATTTTACTGAAATCAACTCTCTTGTGAGAGTTTAGCTGCATTTTAAACAGCACTTAAGACAGGTCTAGACCAACTCTAAACCAACAGGAAATCAAACCTGTATAGGTATGATTATGCAGCCTGATTCTAGTCAGGAGTGCCAGGTAAGTTTTTTTACTTCAGCTGCCTTTCTACCATTGCTAAGAAATATTTCAGTTGGGTTGTATCTATTTGACCACTTAGATAATTCAGAAATCAAACTCTTTGGAATTATGTTATGAATATAGTATGTAAAAAGGAGGTATTTAGGGGGAAAAAAGGACTTCTAAGTAAGAAAGTTTTACCTAGTGCACATTATACACAGATGTTATATGAGTCCAGTAAATGACTCCTGCATGGGATTTTGTGGAAAATAGTTTGGTCTATCTGATGCTGATGCCATCTCTCTTATCAGAAAAAAAAGTGTACTGGTCAGCATTTCCCTTATACATTTCTTCTGCAGTCATAAAAAAGTGAAACAATCCTTTCAAAGAAGCTACTATCACAGAACAAAAGCTCTCTAAAATATTCTTTCCTGTTACCCTTTACTCTTTCTGAGTTTTCATTTTCTCAAATAAAGGATTTAGCTTTTGATGAGTAAGCTCTTCTGTCTACACATCTGATATATGTGATATGGCTGCATAAAGAGTGGGGAAATACTAGACTCAAGCTATCCTTAAATTATATGATGAGTTATCTGAATAACTTATCTGATCATAACAGTGAGAAAATGATGTGAGATTGGATGAATGTCTATATTTCTAATCCTGATAATGTTAAGTGTACCAAAGTTACCTGTGGGGAAAAAAACCACTATGGAAGAGCAAATGTAATCCATATATGGGAGGAATTGTATTAGGATTGTTCTGTAAATATATATGTGATGTGATTCTCAAAATATTTGCATTAAATTCTGGGGATTGATCTAAGAGGAAGCTCCCACAAAACACACAAAACTTAGTCACTAGTACTGAAATCTGGCATTGACAGTATGTATGTATGTACATACATACATACCTGATCATTCCTGATTCTTCTGAATTTGAGGAACTCAAATAGAAATTAACCCCTGCACTGAAACAACATGGTATAAAGTCCAATAAATCCTTTCCCCCCCCCCTTTTTTTTGGCATGGACTGTGTCAGAACACTTCAGGCTTGGATTTACTGTATTCTGACAGCTGAAATCATAAAGTCAGTAAGTTCAGAGACTATTAAGAAAAAGGAGACTGAGGAGTAGAAACCATACAAATAGGTTGATGACAACGAACAAATTTCATTAAAAAGAAACCCATATGAGGAAAACCAGTTTTTACTTTGCTGTTTTAATGGACAAAGTCAGCAATATAAAACAACCAGGTCATCCATCTATTCCTGCAGGAAAACCACTGGAGCCTTCAATATCATAGTGTCAGCTGCTTTTCTATAGCCTGACCTCATGAGCTAAGAAGCATGAACTCTGCTAAAAAAGATTCCTTTGGGTTCAGTAAGGCTGCCTCCTGTTTTTAAGTTTGCACTATGTGTGTGTGGGTATTGTGACACCTGCAGTCTGATAGAGCTGTTATTGCTCTAACTAGGCAAACTAATTTTGGCACCCTGGATTTTTTTTAGTCATGCTTAAGTGGCTGATTTTAGCCTTTGAAAACAGGAAACAAGTGTTGCAATTTTAAAGAAATTATCTGGCAATCAACCCATGAAGGACAAGAAATCAAGGGTGGGTTTTGAGAGTGGCTTGTTTGTGGTTTTTTGGTGGTTATTTGTTTTCTTTTTTGAGTCAGAAGACTACAATTGGACACAACTCAGACACCACTTTCCTTAACTAACCCCTGATTCTGCTTAGAGCAGTAAGGAAGTGGAGGAGGAGCATGGCCTAAATGGACTGAACCAGATAATATTAAAAGAAAAACAATACTATTCTCTGGAGAAACGAATGTCATGATGAAAAATCAGTTTATTTTCAGTTAGAATAAATTTTGAAAGAAAGCAAACACAAGGAGATAATTTTCAAAGGAACTACTCTCATAAAAAATTTATGTGTGTATCATGGGGATAGCTTTAAAAAGGAAGCAATAATTTAAAGACTATTCTCTTTCCCAGGATGTTTGCTGGAAATCTTTAACAAAATAGTCAAGTGCAGAGGTGTTTAGAAAAGCAGTTAGATTCACCTGGAAATCATTTCAGCAGGTTTCATTTTCCTTCCTTTTGTTACTTTGTTGTGATTAACAGCTAAGATGTACTTTATGTATAAGCAAAGTTGTTAAATCGAACTTAGTAAAGAAGAATGACTAGCCAGAGAGAATGCTGAATTGAAGGAAGACTCATTTTGCTTTCCCACTGCCCAAGACATAGTCAAAAGCTCTGCTTCTACAGCTCATGAGTCAAATCTTGACCTCAGCTACACCTGTAAGTGAAAAACCATTGGGAACTGTAGGTGCAGAGCTAATCAATAACTTTGTTCCCAGGTGTTAAAAGATGAAGCAAAAGATGAATTCAATGTTTTGGAGAAACAGGATGACAGAGATATGCAGCTAACTATGTAAATCCACAACTTATCAACAATGACATTAGGCAGAGCTCATGGGCAATGTAGGGATACGGCCATCCTCTGTTTTATGCTTTGCACTGGAACAACCTTGTTTGACACTTGTAACTGAAGGTTTTGAATTTGGGTCTGCTTTCCATGCTTATTTGCTGAAGATGATGGCCAGAAGCTGCCTCTAAATCCTGCCTGTGTTCCAGTGCTACTCACCTGAGCCAGTGTACCTTCACAGAGTGTTTCCTCAGTGTTATTCAACAGGCATTTCCTCCCACACCACTGATAGAACAAACCACATGAAAACGGAATGAGCCCTAAGACACTGACTATTTCCCCTCCCCTGTCCTGGATGTTTACTAACATTCTTTCTGTCAGAACAATATTCTTACAAACCAGTGATGGTGTTGGGGTATTTCAGTCTAAGCATGTGGCTAGATATATAGAGAAACTCAGAAAACAACTTTCTTAAACAAATAAACAGCTGAGCTCTTGAACTTTATGCTCACAGTAATCTCTGTCATCATTAATCACACTCAGTGTTTGACATAGCAGATTACAGACAGGGGAGTGGGCACGGGGAGCAGGGTAGAAAAAAGTCATAACCCTCTCTTCAAACCATCTGAGAACCATTTTCTTAATTCTGGAATATAGATGGGCCTAATCCATCTGCTCAGGAATGCTGATCTTGTGAGGAGACAGACCTGGTAACTTTGGCATGTGTGTTACCACAAGAATACGGATGGCATTCATAACTAGTTGCTGAAAGCCAGAAAGCCCCTTACAAGAAGACTCCATAGACCAGCAGTGTTTGTATATTAGCCATTCAGAGTCTACTTTTGTTTAACAAGTGATAAAAACAAAATCCAACTCCTAAGAAAGAGTTTCTGCATTAAGAAGACACTTAGAGAATAGGATCACTTCTGAAGTCTTGAAAAGGAGGTGGATAAAGAGCCCCGAACTACTGCTTCATGCAGTACCCTTGATTTTCCTAAGAGAAGTCTCTCACCCACAGTCACAAATCCAGTTGGAGAAGTTGAGGTAGCCTCTGATGTCAACGTCTATTATTCTCATTATTCTCCTAGGACACTTGAACATTATTGATTTATATACAAGTCACTGGAGTCATTCACATCATTTTCTTTGGGAAGGGTGAAGGGGAGAATATGTCTGCTGGAGAGACTGAGTGAGGCAAGAGATGTGAGGAAGGAAAATTATTATTATTGCTGCTAGCAAAACTTGAGTCTTTTTTCCCTCACTGTCAAATAGTGCTATTCTGCTGATAAAAACCAGATGGGTCCTCAGACACTTGATGAAGCAATAAGGTCCACATGCTGAATGCTAACATGAAGAAAAGGTGCTAATTACTGGCTTGTAGGTTAAGGAAAAAAACCGCTCCACCTGCACACTATAACTTTTGAACCGTCATTTTTCCCAGGAACAGGAAAACTATGATGCAAACAACCTATCCCAGTCATTGTTCTTTCATGAGGGATAATTTGAATTTTAAGGCAGATTATGACCCTGAATGACAGGAAAAAGCTATGCAACCAGATTTGCACATTGAACTGATTGAAGAATCAAATGGTTTCTAGACAGATAGACTAGCTGACACATAGTGTGGGACCAACCAGCCTCAGACTGGATAGAAATAGATTCTGAAAATCTTTAGCCTCCTGTAGAAAAAATTCATGGAGTTCTGCAGCCTCAACAGAGGGATCGGATTCCCAGCTGCTGCAAGTGAGCCATGAATCTCAGAAAAAGATTATGGACCTTTGTACCTGCTAACATAGTGCTGCCAATGGCACTTGTTTTGCTGCTGATATGCAACAGTTGACTTGTTTGTTTGTTTCCACAAACACATGCTTACCGAGGAAGCCACAGAAGATGGGAAGGTGACAGCCCTTCCCTCTCCATCCTTACCGTTGTGTCCCATGATGCACTGGAGCATGATTAAACCTTCAGTTGACTGATGTCCTGTTGGCTGCCTTCTTCACCCTGGCCTCTTTCCACATTGTCAAATCTACTCTTTTCAACTACCTTTTCTTGCCTTCCTTAAATATTGTTTTAGGACATATTTTCACCTTCCTTCATAACTTTTTTTTTCTCCTCGGAAGTCCCTATACCACAGGGACCTACATGTGGTGGCAGCAGGGACATGGGAGGAGGCATAGGACCAGCTGGGTGTAGATAAATCCCTGCCCCCAGGGCAGCATTTGAAAGAAAACTATGATTACCTCTGGCCAGTTAGCAGTCAATAGCACTGCAGTGTCACAATCTTGCTTCTGACATACTTTCATTTGGCAGCTCTGTGTGATGGGGAAGGCAGTGGAGAAAATGTGTTCATAGGGTGACCCTGTCTAAAACCAGCAGAGCAGCCCTCTCCTTCTCAACTTGTACCCAGCTTCCTGTTTTCACACACCATTCCCTGACTACTATTTAATCCCAGTTTGGCTCTAAGATATTACAAAATACATTTTTGGCAATGGTTTTCTGAGATTCATAGCAAACAAAATTCCCTTTTGGGAAGATGCCAAATTCTAATAAAGATCTACGGGAGAAATGTTTTCTAACTATAGCTACTGTGACCACTTATTGCATTTAAGAACTGATTGGAAGTAAGCTATTATGAGATAAATTGATACACACTTTTCTGGAAATGTTGTATAAGTACTGTTGTCACCAGAAAGATTACTGCCCTGTGGAAGAGCATGACCTCTGGACGCGATTAGACATGAGACACAAATTGAAACAGCTCTTGAACTTGATTCAGAGAATTGTGCCCTTTCACAAACAAAATTACAATAAAAGGAAATTGGAAGTAATGACTACCACCAAACAATTTCTCAGATACCACTAACTTGGAGGTAAGTCTATAATGTAGTATATTAAGCCTAAGGAATAGCATGGAGTAGATCTCTTCAGAGTCTGAAAAAAAGGTCTGCATCCTCTGAAATTAAAGATCTAAGATTTTAAGGAAGGTAAAATTAAAAAAAAATTGCAGCAGTGTTTGTGATAAAACCCTAAAAATTTGTGGAATAGGAAAATATATGGTATTAGAACAGTCTTTCATGGTTTCTGGTTGTACTAGAAATTTCGTCTGCTTGGTATTATTTTCATCTTGAAAGTGGTGATGGAGGGTGTCTTCCTTTTATTTTGCATATATTTGGGGTTTAAAGAGGTATCACTTTAAGGAGAATGTCCTCTGGTGTTCTTGAATGTATGGATAAGATCGTTTTGCTGAATGAATGTAAGAAGCAGCAATGGACATGCCCTGGATGTAGTATATAGCTCCCTTGCTGTATATAAACAGAAAGATCCCAAAGACATAAGCGGACTCAGAATCAGCAGTTTCTTAATTTCATATGTTTTCAAAGTCCACTGCACATTCTGACTTTTGCTGAAATCTAAAAGGTGCTCTTTAATCAATTACCAGAATCTCAGAGGATTTCTTAGAAGCATAGCAGTAATAAACAGACCTCAGATTAGGAGGTATTCTGTTGAAAACTTTGGAAAGCAAATATTTCATATCTTAGCTTCCTCATGTTCCAAACCATGTGTAGAGCATACAGTAAATAAAATCTAAATATAGCCAATACATATGATACTTTAATTCAATTAGAAAATGCTAGAACACCAATTTGCTTACTAATTTCCACTTCACACCAAGACTGTTTCTTTATAGTACATGCTCTCTGCTAGGTCAGATCTAATAGAAATATCTGTTGCATGGCAATACATATTTTCTTATAAATCCACAAATATCCTACCAAGATAGCCACAGTTTGGGGTTTTTTTCTAGACAAAAATCCAAATACTGATTCCTACAAAAAAAAATGAGACAAGTTTAAAATAAAACAAGAGGTTATCAAATGTTAAAATAGTTGTGTCTAATACACTCATATTATAGACATGTAAAATTGTAAGATGTATAAAACTTTTTAAATACATCACAAATTGACTAATTGAATCTTGAAGCTACTGACAGATATTATAAGAATGATGTCTCTGAAGTAAGACAAAAAACTGGGAAGGACCATGACAGTGTCCACTTTAAAAAAAAGAGGCAGAAAAGTCCCAATTTTTACATTACAGCTTCAGGATGCTAGAGAAATGCTTGAACAAATGATCAAAAAGCCATCTGTAAATACCTAGAAAATAAAAAATGTCATAAGCATGAGCCAATTTACATTTGCCAGAACAAACTGTGTAAACTCCAAGTAATTTCTACAACCGCATAACAGAACATGTGGATAAAGAAGGCATAGTTGTCATACAGCTCATCTTAAGAAATGTGCCAGACTGTATGACATGATGTGCTCTGGGGAAATTTACGGAAGCATGGACTAGGTGAAGGAAAACACAATTCCCTTTTCAGGATGGTTAAAGGGTCTTCCTGATATCAAGTATTTCCTATTCTCACTAATAATGCAGAAAAGATAAATAGAGTATTTCTTGAGTATCAAAACTAACTTATTCATCAAATTTGATGATTACAGCAAGACAAACTCTTAATGCACTGAAGTAAAGGAAAGACACCATAATCCTCCTACAGTGGTGTTAACAGTCAGAAAGCCATAGAACATTGTCCACAAGGCAGAGGACTATTTATTGCCTCTGTGCAAGGAATAAACTACTGCATGAACAATAGATAGAGAACAGGTGCATAAGAATTATTCAGATAGGAAAGAACTAGAAGTTATGTAATGGATCACAGGGTGAATGATGCAGTGTTTCGAAAGACACACTAGAGTAGGCTGCAAAAGAAGATTACAGTCTGCAAGAGACTAGATTCTCTTTCTTCTTCTTTCAGAGCCTGAGAGGCCTCAGCTACTGCACCTGAGTAGAAGTATTGAGCATTGACAGAACTGCACGTTAAAAGCCCAGGAAATATACCTTGGCAGAAAAATTGGAAGATTTGAGGTAGTTTGTTTACTGAAAAGAGCGAGGAGGAGACATGGCAATAGTCTTAAACATACAAAAAAAAAAGCTGCAAAGAGCAAGTACATGTTTTCTGGACCCTTAGTGTATAGGGCTAGATTAATGAAAATATTTGAATTTTATATTAGCAATGACTTCCTAATAGAATGAACAGTAAAGATCAGGAGTAAACACATGAGGAGACTGTGGACTCTTCAACATGAAGTGATCAAACATGTGTAAGACATGATACAGGCATGGTTGATACCGTCATTCCTTGTTCAACACTTTGAAGTCTTTTTTATTGCTGTTATCATGTGAAATCACAATACACAGAAAATTAATTGCTTCTGAAGTCACAGTCTTCAGACCCCTATGAAACAGTGTACTTCTACAGTTAATTTCTCAAATAAGTTTAATGGCAAGGGTCGACAGTGGTCTACAAAGAATTTGAGGTTTGGCAGTGGTCAGCTGAAAAAGCTTGGAGATACTGGCACAGGTCCTGCCTCAAGTTCTGTCTGAACACATTCCACATCCCACCTTTATTCAGCCAGAATCTCACTAAAATATGGTAAAAAAAAAACTTACCCACTTCCCTCTCCACTTTTTCTTTATTTAAACTTATGGAAACCAGGAAATTCTCCCATTTTTGCCAACAGTACAGCAGTACAATTTTTTTTTTCACACAACTAAGGTGGAGTAACTTTAACCACCCAAGATGTATAATTACCACTTTGAAATATACTGCCTGGAATGTATTGTTGCTGTCATTAAATGGAATTTATACACAGTAAGGAAACAGTTATCCTCTCAGATTTACTGGACATCATTGACAGGGATATGACACCGAGGGCAGCCAATCTAACAGCTCCAAGTGAGCTCAGCACTCACAAACCATTTTGTGCTTCTGAGTACTTATTACCAGTAAAACAAATGTTATGACTGCACAATTTTAGGTAGCCCAGTTGATTTTTCAGCCAGTCTTTCATACTCTGAAGAGGTCTATGTGGCACAGTGAGGCTCAGTCAGAGAACCTGAAGAAAACATGTTTTACTACACAGCTTTGGTTCTGCATTTCAAGAGCTCTCTACAGAAGTGCTGCTGGAGCAGCAGGTCATATGCTGAATAAACCCACTGCAGTAAACATTTCTGCTGATGAAGAATGAATCCTAACACCACTTTAGCATTTATGACTAGCAAATAGCAGCTGTACTCAAGGAAGAGGAAAGAACACCTGGGTATTCCTGCTGCAGCCGCATCCAGAGAAACGTCCAACAGCCAGGCAGTGGTTCTGAGTGTCTCTGTAACACCTACCCTGGTCCAACAGAGAAACTCTGAATAATATCTCAGAAGGGCTCTGTCTCACCAGCACCAGACAGATCTCACCATGCATTAGGATCTGGCTAAGTTTTAGAGCTGTGACATATTTTGGCAGGTTGGCATCTGGCAGTTCAAATGCACCTGCTTACAATTAGTTACAATAAATTCTACATAAAGTCTCTCATTGCAGGGTACCTTGTTAACATACTCATAATTTAACCTCTTTAGTATCCTAGTTTTATTAAAGGTTATGCACAGAGGTTTCCTTTAACTGTTGTTGACCCTTTCTTTATCAGAGTATACCCTTTAAGGGTTCAATTTAAGGACTCAATATTGAGGACAAAAGAAAAAAAGCCCATAAGAGCAGTGCAAGAGACTGAATTGCACTGTCTGAGGACAATTAAAGTAAACACAAACCAATGAATATTCTCTATGATACTGAGCCGAAATAGATTAACTCCTAATATGGAGTTCATACTCTTCCAAAACACACAATAGCATTTCCTTGTACTCCTAATTATGACAATAAAACAACTGTGTTTGGAGAGGAAATGAAGAAACACAAGAAATCACCTGGTCATCCAATACATGTGCATTATTGAGCTATAAACTTCCATTTTTGGATAACACTACCACATTCTGCTGCTGCACTGATATTTTTCATGCTTCAAAATATGAATTTTAAGAGGAACATACTACCTGGTTTATATACTATTGTTGGACATAGAGATTTTTAATGAAATAAAATAATGAACTGTCAGACAAGCATGCACTAATTATGCTAATAAATAGTCACAAAAACCTTTTAAGTCCAAAAGCCTGGGGCAAAAGGCATTTATTTCAGGAAAATGAGAAGTAAATTAATTTAGGATAGGATGCACCTGGAGGAAGTTTAGACCTAACTGTTGGCCCTAACCAAATGTGAAGGATGTCTGGATAGAGTTCCATATTCATATTCCATCTTGCTTCTACCTCTATAACATGATGGAATGGGAAAAGCTAAACTCCAGATCGAAGAAAATACAATCTCTCCAGGATTATTATAAATTCTTTTTCTTTTTCCATGAAACACAGAACAGCCCAGTAGTCAACATGGCTGTCTTAGGGCACAAATTGGGTGGAAACATAAGCATATGAAATTTAACTTTCTCCATCCATGTTCTATTTCTTTTGATAACACTAACTTCACATTCCTAACTGTATTATTCTCCCAAATAAGAGAAGAGTAATGCTCACCAATATCACAACTCTGTAGCAGAAAGAAGTGCAAGATCAAGATTGTGTACCAGCCTTTCAAAAAACTCTTCCACTCTGATTAAAAGTGGAATTTTTTTATCACAAAAGCAATTATGATGCTGGTCTCTCATTCTTTTTATTTTTTATTCAGGACTTCAGTTAAATTGAAAAAATAGCTGCCATTTAGACTGAGTGGGCATTTGGAATTCTGTAATTTAACAGTGAAATCAACCCTTTCTTGTAAAACAGTGGGATTAAACCCAAACTATATTGCAGCAATCAAGCTTTTCCTTCCCTCTCTTTTTTGGTTTTCTGTTGTTGTTTTTTTTTTTAATTTTTTTTTCATCATTGAGGTTAAAATAATGTGTCGTGTTTATCCTCCTGTACTTTAGCTGGCAACCCTCCTGCTTCCTTTCTTCAACTGGAGGGGAAGGTAAGAGGCTGCTTTCATTGTCTACCAGGGGACATTTGTCTCATGGGAGAGAAAATGCCTTCCTACAGGTTACAAAAAAAAGTCTCAGTAGACAGGATATGCAGCACACTCCATGTAAACTTCTTTTTGATGTAATTAAGTAAGATTCATGAGGCACATCACTTCATGTGTTACTAAGTTTACTCTGGAATACTCCAACAGCTAAGCTCATCTGGGGCCAGAGAGTGAGGAAAAGGCTGAAGATTGCAGACTTCCGAGTGCAAAACCACCTGGTCATGGTTTAGATGCTTAATCCAAATTGTCACATATAAATGCATGGACTGTTTTAGGTCATGTGAAGCTCAAGAGCATCAGTGTTAGAGAAGATATCTGATACACTTAAATAGGTATTGATAGCTCTGTAAAGGAATAGAAGCACCCCAGAGAAGGGCCACAAAGTTGATCAGTGAACTCAAGCACCTGCCCTACAAAGACAGGTTGAGAAAACTGGGGCTGTTCAGTCTGGAGAAGAGCTGGTTGTGTGAGGACCTTATACCAACCTTCCAGCATCTGAAGGGGACCTACAGGGAAGCCAGAGAGGGGCTGTTCATCAGACACTGTAGTGATAGGACAAGGAATAATGGATACAAACTGAAAGAGGAGAAATTTTGGCAGGATATTAGGACAAAATTCTTTACTGTGAGGGTGGTGAGATAATGGAACAGGTTGCCCAGAGAGGTTGTGAATATCCCAGCCAGATGTCTCAACCCTAGCAGTGTTCAAAGCTAAGTTGGATAAAGCCTTGAGCAACCTGGTCTAGTGGGGAGGTGTTCATGCCCATGGTAGGGTCCCTTCCAATCCTTAACATTCTATGATTCTATAAGGAGGACTGAAAATGACACAGAGGTCCCTTAAAATCTTATACAGTTAGTAATAGGGCTGATCCAGAAAACATCTCTGTCACTTTAGAAAATTTTCAATCTAGAAAAAACCCAAAGAATTACTATTACAGTGTACCAGAGGAAGGGAACAGCTTTAATCAGTTCAAACTTCTACACCAAAGCAATACAACAGAATAAATTTTTCATGATTAGTCTACAGAAACCAGATGCACTTTGGTTGTGTGTACATACATACATAAAATAATCACCAAAATAGGTGGGAGTTGTTCAGCTTCAGAAAAGTGGCACAGTCTTCTGACTTGAAGCACTTTAGACATGAAAATTTCAAAGAACTTATCTTGTCACTAGTCTCTAGGGGTGCATCTGTTTCAGTAGTTCAGGTAAAGGGAAAAAACCCCCAGACCTCTGTGAGGCTTTATTAAAGACTTTTGTGTAAAGCAGGATTCAGCAAGATGTTTGCTACTGCAGAAAAATTTATGCCACCAAAATCCAATTTGGGCCTTTACTATAAACCAAATCTCCCTATATTTAGTTGGGCATAGAGGAGTCAGTATCATATTAATGTGAATCTAATAGCTGAAAGGATGGAATCTATAACTTATATTTCTCTATATATAATTCTTGTTGACTTACTCCCTCCTAACATACTTTTATTCCCCCAAAGATTGAAATTCTAGGGAGAGCTGTAACAATATCTCAGTCCAGGAGTTTTCCAATTGCTCCCTCTTCATATAATGATTTCCCTGACTTCTTTGCTTCCCTGACAGCTCTTTCTCATTACAGAGCTTTCCCTACCTCATTACTCAATATCTTACCCTATATTGTCCTTGAACACAGAGACCTCCATCTCCCCCGTTTCAAATCTCAGTAGGAGACCATGACTCATTGTTATACTCCCTCCCCAGGAACCAGGAATTTCCCAGGTGTATTTCATAAGGTAGAAAGCAAGTGGTTGCTTAGGCAAAAATATGTTTCAGATGAATGCACACTGAGGCAACATGGAGCAACCAGATTTACCTTTCCCATTCTTTATTTATTCCCAAGACTAATTCCCTTCATAGGCTGTATCATCAATTCCTCAAATTGCTTTTGTTTTTCACAGTTGGCCTCTGCCTTCATATATCCTCTTCCCTCTTAATTTTAGCATGCTTAGGAGAAGCAAATCACCTCAAAGAAATTCCTAGGGGAAAGTCTTTATGCAGCTATGAAGTACATAAAGAGGAGCTTGTTTGCTCAGCTTATTGATGAGTAGAAAATTTGCCAAGCTATAAAGAGCATGAGTGTAACTACTTGATTATGGACAGCTGCTTCACACTATTACAAAAGGCAATTTTGCTGCATGTTTGAATTTTGGCTGGTTTTTTTCATATATATTCCGTAAGTGCTTGTGAAAACCTCCAAAGTAACAGCTTAACAAATAGTATTTACCATCCTTCTTTTCCTATGGGAGTCATTGTTGCATTATCCTTACAGGTGTTTTCCTTATAGTGGTTTTGGTATGCAAAGGGCGGAATTGGCAACTCTAGTGCGTCATTTTCATTCTTCTTTTACTTGTACAGTGGTGTCAAGACTGTTCTGCTTTTCCTGCCTGGTGCCTTCTCTGATCTAACTTTCACTGCTAATTAGAGCCTTTCGATTCAATTCCTAGTGTATCATAGAGAGACTTATTTTCAAAGGTGCCCAATTTCCTGTCTCCTCTTGTAATAGATCTTCCTAGAAATCACTACAATCAGATCACACACTGTGACTTTGCTCCCCTATCCAATTTCCTTGGCATTAGAAAACAGTGATGGAGTGCCAAAATAAGCAAAAGTATGTGGGCAATGTCTTAACTGGTATCATCAAATAATTTCATTTCTCCACACTGAATTCTTACTTCCGTAACACAAAGGGATTTCTACTACAAACTGAGCAAACTTTGATCTCCATCATTCCATCTGTAAGAGGTAGAAATATTAATTTTTCCAGGCCTCATATATGAAAGGTACAAGACACAGCAGAAGTGTAAAGGGGAAAAGGAGGCCCTCTGTAAGAGCAGCTGGATAAAGAAAAACCTTTCAACTGCTGCGCTGGCTGCTTCCATCCCTCTACTCAGAGTCCACGCAGGTGCATGCTCTGCTGATGGGTTGCAACCTGCTGGCTGATGGCACAAGTGATGAATCACATGCTGCAGCAGCCGGTACTGGGCCAGTGACCTCCAGGTGGGAACCCTGCCCAAGTCAGGAGTCCTTCAGCGGCCTCAGAATGTGCTGCAGATGCACGTGGCAAGAGGAGATGGATGAAATATACTTTACCAGAGGTGTGAGGTATGTTGTGTTCCCACACACAGACAGTGCCAGTCTGTTCAAAACTGGGTTCAATATAGCACTTTTCTATAGCAGGTTATGAAGCATATTAGGAATGACATCAGTACTAATTCTTGTAATTTTCAGATTGAGAAAATGGAGGGACAGGTGAAACAAAGTACTAAAAACACCCAGGAAATGTCAGGCAAGGCCAGGAACTGAAGCCAGTTCTAGCCTGGTTCCTACATATGGCTTTGGTACAGTATTATCCTTTCTGACCTGTCATATATAAAAACGGACATTTTACAAGCAACCTTTCCTAACATGATTTTTTTTATTATTATTTCTCTTAAAATAATCCTACCACTAAAACACAAGTGAATTCACAGGCATAAAACTCCATTTAAATAACATTATACTGACAGAACCTGACACAAAGCCTGGAAATTCAGAGTTATGGTTGGCATTCCCTGCTGAATTTGAGTCACTGTGCCTTTTATTTTCCACATGAGCATTAGTGTCAGCTTTAAGTGTGGATTTCCTAACTTTTTCAGCCTGTGTCATAACCTTCACTTTATTTAAACACAGAATTTTTCCTGCAAGTATCTACTGAATAGGTCACCAGAATTACAGTGTCATTTTGCTGCTTCTGAAGTAGATCCTGGCAAATAAACTAAGAAACAATATAAGTCTTGATCCAAAGGCCTAACCAAACCCAGTCCTATTTCTTCAGCCTTTATAAAGAAGAAAAAAAGATGGGGTGTGGTTTTCTTTAAAGAGCAAAAAAGTAGAAATCTTTTACTTCTTTCTTGCCAGGACTGGAAGGAGAAATTAAAACACTAATAAAAGTTCTTCTTGCATTGTCTTGCTCTGGTGTTGCAAAGGCAGGAAAGTTCAGTCATGGTCGTATATCTGAGCAAATGCTGTTTACCAGACGAACTGCCAGGGCTTCCATCAGTGTGCTGAAGTTTTAGCTAGGACAAACCACAGAGGCAACTGCAGTTCCTAGTGCATGCAAAAGGGACATGTAGAGTCAATATGAGCAGTGGAGTAATTACTATGGGGGAGGAACGCTCTATTTTAATGTCAACATGCCACGCTCTCCCTGCTACTTGATAGTCATGTGTCCAGATTTATGGCATCCTTTGCAGATGGCATGGGCCCAGGTGAGATGCTGGGCACACCAGCAGTTTGGTGTAAGCAGAGCTACCTTATGAGATCAGGACTAAACGTGCATGGTCATTGTTACACACCAGATCAGTTATTATAGGGTCAAAACCACCTTGTCTGTGAGTGTGTGTGCAGGCGACAGGCTGGGCTGGCCCTGCAGGCACACAAGCCCTGCCCAGCACATGGGATGCAGCCATGTGGCCATAGGAGCCACCTGGCTGGGCTGGCAGGTTCCCATGGAAGGCCTGCCTGGTAACCCACCCACACCACACCCCTGGAGCCACTGACTGACTGTGGCACCCACAGTTTGGCCAAGGGGACAGGGAGGGCTCGGTGGACAAAAGGTCCCACCTGGAGGGAGCAGCAGAGCAGATAAGGAGGCAGCACGAGGTCTTCATTGTGGGCCGTGGTCTGTTCTCTTCGAAGCCATCAACATGTGACCTCCTGAGTGGTAACTGTGTTATTTCTCCCTTCTTTTTCTTTCTTTATTCTTTCTTCTATTAATCTCTCTTCCTTTTTTCTTTTCTTCCTCTTATGGGTGACTTAAACACTTATTTTCTGTAAGTTATGGGTTCCTCATGTTAACTGGCATTGAGTTTGAGTCTGCTAAGTGTAACAAAGGTTCTCTATAGCAATGCTTGCTAATCCTAGTAACCTGTTGTGATGCTTTTGTGACATTGCATGTTATCTTTGTAAACCCTTTTTACCAAAACATCTATATTCTCACCAAATTAAAAGAAATCTCTTAGAGAAGAATAGGTAGCTTTTCTCAATATGTCAACTCAGGGTACCAAAGAACCAATGGCTTTACAAGAGTGCATGGGAGCAAAAAATTAAGATGTACACCCTGTAAAGCTGGGCTGGGTTGCATCAGTCATGCCTGCATGCATATGCACCTCATGTGTGGCTGATGGACATGGGCTAAAGGCTGATGGGACAACACCAGCAAAGAGCATCTGCCTCAGGAGTCCTCCAGCTCTGTCTCTGATGGACCTGGGAAAGAAGGTGATGGGCAGCCAGGCCACAGGCTGACTATTTGGTCCTACAAAGCCATATCTGGATCCTGACTAGGGCAAATAGAAATTATCCACTCACCAACCTTGTGCAGTCCACCAATATTAGCTGTACTGCTTTCTCTTTAAAGCTGCCTCATAAAAAATCCCCTAATTTGGACATTTGGTATATATTCTATGAATTAAAAGTATATATGTGCTGGGACCTCTCAGCTGCACCTGTAAAGGATTAAAGATATCAACAGAGCTTTGCTGCTTAGAACTTCACTGAGCCTTGGCCCAAATCTGGCCTACAACCTGTGAGACTCTGGTAACAGCTTCTTCTTCAGCGGGCACTGATCCAACATACAGCCTTCCATCTCTGTGCTAGCCAATAGTCTGGTCCAGAGAGCTGGTGGGAAGAGGTCAGGACAGCACCCATGTCCCCTCCTCTCCTGATGGCCTCCCTGAGGTAGCCAGCATCCTTCTTTCCCTGCAACCAAACCCTCTCCCACCACAGTGGAGCTTTATGTGACACACAGGGGATTTATGAGTGTTGCAAGGGATGGTGATGTAAAGGAGAAATCCCAAAAATTTAATCCATTCTTCCAGGGTTGTATCATCCACATCGAAGTCATCTTCCATTAACACCACAGTGTAAATGCAGGGGATAACCATTCTGTTCAAATTAGGCTGAGTTTCACACTGCCCCTTTAACATACAAAGCACCTAAGAACATGAGAACACGAACCCCCAAGGAATTACACATGACTATCCTGTCTAAACAAAAGTATGGATAGAGTTGAGGGCTTTGTACTACCTTCAGCAAGCATATGTACAGGCTGCACTTGCACCAATTGCATTTTTACAGAATGACACAAGCAATGAATAATGCCTTGTGGCAATTTTTCACCATGTTTGCCCAGCTTCTGTTGTTACTAGCAGATATCAGGGATGATTTCCCTCGGTATTAAGGCCATGTCTAAATTAAAGCTCTTATTGCTCTGAGATGGAAAATTTCAGTTTATTGATAGGTGTTAGTTTATCAGAACTTTTCTTGTTACCTAATTCCCAGCGTCTCAAAACCATGGCTCTAGAAAGTAAGTGAGTAGTAGAAAACTGGGATGATTATATCTTTATTTGTCTCAGACATAGCCTGGGATTTTAAAACAAAATACTAGATAAAAGACTATTTCTATCACTTATGCAACTTCTAAAGTCTGTCTGAGAAACTACGCGACAGCGTCCAGTGCATATAATCCTCTTTAAGACAGAAAATAAGTCCTTATCACATACTTTACATAGAAGATCACTATATACTATGGCTCATTTAAGGCTTGTTAGTGAAGTTGCAATGTTGAGATCAAAGCAGTTTTCAAAAACATAATGTTCTTCTTTTTAAAAGAATCTGTAGATTATGCAGTGTTTGCTTAGTATGCATAAACAACTGGCTTCATGAAACCTAATCATTTAGTCATCTTCAGACAATGCAAAATTCTTATAAAGCTTGTCTGTGAAAACTTGTAACTATAGCAGAAAGCTAAACTAACATGTCCTTAGGCCTTAACACTCAAAGGTCTATTCTTTGTTTAGGATCATATTCTGACTAACACATAGAGGGAAAAAACATGCTGTAAAGCCAAAAGAGAAAAAAAATACCCAGACTAAGGACAGCCTAGACTTGGACTTTCACATCTCTTCAACAGATCCCAGTACAGTGATCTGTAGGTCTATTAACATTATGCAGAAGGCAAAGAGGTGAAACACTTTGTATCTCAGTTGTCTGGCACAAGAGTCGTGCAAGGCTGCTGGGACTAGGGCTGTCCTTGGGGTTTGCAGGCACACTTGTCTCCACAGTGCCAGAAATGTGGAGCACAGAGCTGGCCCAGCACCGCTGACAACTGTGACAAGTTTGAGGGAATGAGCAGCCATAGCCAGAACCATGCACCAAGTACACTTTTGCAAGATTTCAAGACTTTCTTTGCTCTGCATGAAGACAAGGATCTCAGTGCCCACCTCCCATCTATTTAGGGAGAAGGCAGTCATCTGATTTCCCTGTGAGTATGGCCTCACAGAGTAATAGGATTGTTAATACAGGGTTTAACATTGTTAGCTTCGCATCTATGTCAGGACTTAAGCACAACTGTGCACAGATTTTTGATCTGCTGTCTCCTTTTTTCTTTTTAATAAGAGCAAGCAACTAAAAAGGGCTAAGATTGTCATTTCCAGGATTCCTTTTGCAATATGAATACACAGCTATGTACAGAATCAAGCAACACACTGAACTCCTTACACTGAGGTCCCAAAGATGGTGCAAGGAGAAGAACAATAAAACTCATCTCATTTTCACAGAGACAATGTGCAGTGCCACATGAGTACCTTCCTGCATTTCACAGCTGCAGCTCCCTCTTGAACAGGGAATAAACAGGGAGATTGCAGCAGGACCAGGCCTCCTCACCCTGAGCCAATGCCTTAAAAACATTGTATTTGGGTTTGGTCAGCTGTACAGGATAGGAAGCCACTATCTGGGAAGCAAGTAACACCTGCCTGTCGAATCAAATCACCTATGGGACTGGATGGGAGTGAAGCCCAATTCCCAGCTCCAACTATCCCCAGCACCCACACAGTCCCTGATTCTCTTCCTGTATCAGGAGTCCCATTGGTACCTAGCAAAGGAGACTCCAAACCATAGGCTCTCCTCTGTGAAAAGAAAAATTGGCAGAAGATTTTTAATCTGAAGGATAGTCTTTTCCTCAATACATAACATTGTGAAATCCAGTTTCATGCTTTCGCAATTAGTAACTCAGAGTGCTTGCTCCTAAAATGACATCGGAAAGACTTCAGGACACTATGCATAACATGCATATTAGAACACAGAGGCTGTTCCCAAAAAGGTAAAAAAAAAAAATCCATTTTTTCCTCAACCCAGAAACTTTGACATCACATGTATGCATAAGAGATTAAGTGAAATGCCAAAAGTAACAGTTTCAATTGGATTTCATTACTCCGTGATGAGGTTGTCCTCTGTTATTTTTGGTATAGCTCTTAATGAGCTGAGCAACCATGCCAGTCTAATAAGGATTTGCTTAAGGTCTTTCTTTAATTTATAAAATATAGTTTCCAATAAATCACAATTCATTCAGAATGAACAACATAAAGACTCGGTTACATAGCAGAATTTTCCTTTTGTGTTCACATTCATGTGGATAAGACAGTTATGTTTGTGACCTCCCTGACATTCCCATTTCTTCCCTTTTCTTTTTTCCTCTTCTTTAACTCTGGATTTCCGTGAGGCACGAACTCTTCTTTTAATGGTCTGGAACTAGAAGTTTCATGGGGTGGAGTTGAAGAAAATGGGAGAGAGGAAAAATAATTTCACACTTAATCCCTGATAGGGTGGATCATTTTTGCAGAATGGAATATTTTTTTTTCCTTGAATAAAATAAATTTGTCCCACGTTCCTTACACCTCATTCAGACATGAATGTCTCCTTTCTTCACTTACTCTGGAGAAAGATGTCTTCATTTTGGAAAAGAAGGAGATTCTCTGAACATGAAATTGCTTAACAAAAATGGCATATTTCATAACAGAAATGAAAAATACAAAAGACCTCTCCATGTCTCTGCATTAATTCTTTGTCTAAATGAGTGCCACATGTCATGGATTCTAATGGAGAAAGGGGAAGTTTTCTTTCTGAATCTCACATATGGTACATGGTCTAAATCAGATGAAGATAAAAATGCAAGCAAACTATGCACAGTTTTGTCTTGTGAACTCTGAGGATACTAATGCTGCCTGTTTATCAGAAAAAGCAAATAAAAGAAAAAAAACAGAAAAATACTGAATTTAAGGCAACTAGGCCCACTCTTTCTCAGTGAGATCATTAGTGGTAGAAAGTAATCTCATTAAAGCATCATTTAATTTCCACTTCAAATGGTTTTCCATAAGCTGCAAAGGATAGGCATTGTGAGACTTGAAAATCTATAAAGGGTTTGTTTTCAATACCTCAGAAATGTTGTGATTCTCAAGGTTCTGGTAGATCTTTTGATGCAATGATGCTACTCTGCAACTGGAGGCTTTGGATGCAGGACCTCAAGTATAAAAGAAAACAGGATTAGGATCTAAGTCTCCCTGCTTACCTTCTTAAACAGATTCTTCACAGAGTCCTGAGTTCTAATGGGCCTAAAAGCCCTCGTAAAAATAGAAAATGTTAGCAAAGGAGAAAATGTTTCAGGTTTTTTTAATCAGTGTCAGCAAGACTATACAACTAAGAGCATATTATCTTAATATTCTTGTTAGCAATGGCATTAACATATATTTTTCTAAAATAAAATTAATTCTGATAATTCTTCAGAGCTAACCATACAAAAAAACCCCAAACAACAAAAAATCCATAGCATAATTACTTCTTGTTTAATAAATTACTTTTTTTTACTTACCCTGCCTTTTAGTCTTCCAGGAATAGCTTGGCATATGCTCAGGTGTCTGTTGTAAATGGAGATTAATAAAGCTTATGTTTTAAAGGAGTTTAATAAAGTCCAGAACAAATTAAACCAGAAGTAGCACAACAAAAATCTTATTAATAGGCTACACCAGGGACTTTTAAGGGCACATAGCTTTGGTGTATTCCAAGTATCATCTTGCGGAGTACCTTGAACAGGATGTGGGTTGAGAAGGTTTCATAATGCATCTGGTTCCCAGTAGAATCAAAAATAACTTTAAAAAATCATTAACTTTTGGGTTGGTTTTCACTGAAATTGTCAAATGATCATTGTTCCAAATATGACTTCTAGAGCACTTTTTTCCCTTATTAGATGTTTATTACAGGGCACACAATGACACATGCTGGGTTTTGTTTGATCTACCTCTACCTAATACGTTAGTAGATTTAATTATTGTAATCATAACATTCACAGTTAGGAAACTTTTCTGCTGCAGTGCTACCTATACCCTCTTGGACCACCCAAAATAATTCCTTTAACTGTGAAAATGCAATATTACTTTCAAGTTAGTTATTTTTTTATTTAGAAACTCAACATATAGAGTAGGATGTAGGATCATTCTCATGTTCATTTTCATTATCTATTAATATTTAGAGCACTTCACTGTATATGAGAGGCAGAACAACTACATGAATCAAAATGCTGAGCTAATTAGCTTCTTAGCTTGCATTTTGAAAAAGCTGAATACATTTATTACAATTTAATTAAAGCTCAAAACAACAAAAGATAGAAAATAACTTTTGAATATGAGTAATCATTCACAAATAGGAACAATCCTGTAAAGGAAGCAAAGACAAATATGTCAATATCATATAGTTAATTTAGTAACTTGGCAAAAAAAATTATCTCATGCATATCCAGAGCAGTGTTAAGTCTGTTGGCTGTTTATGGTTAAGTATCTGGGGCTAAATCCACAAATGGGTGTAGGTGTGGTGACTCTTCCTTTTGCCTTACCTAAATAAGGTGAGTGTTAAAAATCCACTGTACCAACAAGTCTGAGTTAGCTGCTTTACATCCCTCCCTCCATGAGCAGGAAAATAGGCATCATGGAGCAAGGTTCACAGGGACACAGATGGACACAACACAGGTTAAGAAAGCAACATGTCTGCCATCCTGACTCAACCTAAAAGCACTGAATTAGACATCTATGGGAAAATGGTCTTTGATCTCTTGCACTAGGCACCTACAGCTTCTTTCTGTGTGTTCACGTCCTAGTTTCAGCTGGTACAGTGCTGCATTTTTGCAGATTCAGGGTGAGAATAATGTTGATAACACATTGATGTTTTGCTTGTTGCTAGGCAGTGGTTACCCCAACTTAAGGACTTTTCCAGTTTCCCAGGCTCTGCCAGCGAGCAGGTGCACAAGAAGCCAGGAGGGAGCACGATCAGGGCAGCTGGTCCAAATTGGAAAAGGGGTATTCCAAAGCACAGAACATCATGCCCAATCTATAAACTGTGAGGGAGTTGGCTGGGCAAGGGGGCAATCTGTGGTCAGGAACAGGCTGGGCATCAGACACTAGGTGGTGAGCAATTGTTATTCTTAACGCATGAGTTTTTTTCATTTTTTCAATTGTCTACCCCATCCACAGGGAAGGGTCAGGGACTGAGCAAGTGGCTATGTGGTACTTACTTGTTGGCTGGGGTTGAACCCAAACAGTGCACAAAAGACGATTACTCTTGAATCACAGCTGCAAGAAACATAAGCACAGCCCATTTTATAAAGAATCTTAGCAGCAGGCTCTCTACCTGCATGCTAAGATACATCCTAACTTGAAGCATAATATTCTTCACATCTCTTGAAGCTGATTAATGAGAAAGAAAAAGCAAGTCAGTGTGTTACTTGTGACTGAAGAGCAAGGGCAGTCTTATTGGGAAAGATGTGGATGATGGACAGAGAAACTTACATAACACAAATTTCTTTCCAATTAAGTTTGCACACACAGAAGAATACCTATTTACCTGTTCTTAAACTTCACCTCTCCCTTTGGAGGCCCTTCTCAATTCTCTTTTGAACTCTAGGGATTTTTCCACCCTCTGATATCTCATGTTCTTAGTACCTTTCCCTCAGCCTCTCTGGACTTTGCTCCTCTCCCTCTCATCACTGTTGCTGTTTGATGAGACAGACAAGTCACTCCAGGTTCTTCCTTCCTCACCCATGGTGTCCTCTTGTCTGAAGTGGGGCTTCCAGTTCAATCACTCTCCCACCTAGCTCATCACAAAACTGTAACACACAACTACAGACCAACTGCAAGCTATTAGAAAGTGTATGCTAAATTCCTTTGCCTGTTAGGGTCAAACTTTTATGCAAATGCCACATTCAGCAAAAACACTGTTCCTGGAAATCATTCTTGATGGGAAATGAAAGACTATGTTCTGCCACAATTTCTTCTTTCAACAAAAAAAATTATAGCATGATAGAAAACAAGATTATTTGAAGAGATATAAAAAAGCCCTAAACTTTTCTTCCTGACACACGCTGGAATCAATTTCATCTCAGCTAATCCTGTTAGGGTGTGTGTACAACCTATTCTTAAACATCTTTGGTACAGCAGTACTGCAGCCTTCCTCAGTGTTTTCTGTAAGATTTCAATTATCTTTAGAACTGGGAAGTTACAGTTCATTCTTTTCCCCTTCTCGATACCTTTTATGAGTTTAAACACCATCATTGTACTTTCCAATCTCATTTTCCAGATAACAAACTCAGTTTTTCCAGTCTTTCCCATATCTCAGATTTCCTAGTCTAGTCTGGATTCTTTTCAACTGTTTTATATCTCTCTTGGCATATAGTGCCCAAAACTGTCACAACTCTCCTGTGGCCTTGAGAGAGAAAAGATGGAGTGGAAGAATTACTTCAAATAGGCCCACCAAAATGAATTTGACACATTTCAAATGAAGTGTGGGTCTTGGTGAGTGAGGCTGGCACAATCACAGTAAGATTTCCAAAACCTCTTAGTATTTGCTCAACTCCATTTTTTTTCCAACAATGGTTGAAGATTCAGCACTTTTTGGAAAAGCAGAGCCTTCAAACGCAATTGAGCAGCATTATGTAGAATCAAACTGTCATTTGCAATGAATATCCCTGAGTAAGGAATGACCAAAGGCTGATGTCAGCTCTTACATCTGAGACTACTAATCATTGAATGCACTCCTATAATTTTTAGTTGGAGGATGAACTGAGTCTCAGTACTGCAAATCACTATACACAGCACCTAAGCCATATTTCTGCATAGTATTATGGTGGCCCTCTGCAACTGGGTTAGTTGCTGTTATGTACAAGACTAGATGACTTTATGAGGTGGGAGAGAAGACAGCAGAAATTTGGGGGTTCCCAGAAGCTATAAAAAGATTTTTATTTTGGATATTTTTTAGCCAAAAATATTTCTCCTAAGAAAAAATTTCTCTTTGTCTAACACTTTCCAAAATGGAATAAAACCTTTAAATGAGCTAAAAGTTTTTATACCATGGTATTCTACAATGTTTTAAATTATAGGTTCCTGATTCTTCCATCCCTAAACAGTCGCCAAATATAATAATGTAGGGAACATAATGCCAGTTTGGCAGGTTTGGATAAAATGTTGTTGCGTTTCTTAATACAGAGCTCTTTCACATGGTCTCTTCTCTGTGACTTTCAAGAATGGTGATGTGGCAATGTATAGTTGGCAAGATAAACTCCATGACAACAGTTAATTAGTAAATAAAAGATCCCAGGTCCATTTCCACCGAGTTCCAGTTCTAACAGCACAGTATGCAGGTTTAAGCTTCAAGCTGATTAATTCTAATGGTTATAAGTGAAATGTTGCTTTGCTTTGATATATCCTTTAAGTTCTTCCCTTGACAAGCAATGGATCCAGGATTCAGATACAATTCTGGTGTACAGAAAAATTACTCTAAACTGTAGCAACAGCTAGTAAACATCTCAAGTTGGTAAAAAGATGTACAAGTTTACAATCCATTTTAGAGAACAAACTAAAGCTGTTTATTCACAGATCTTTATAAGGAGCAAAGACTTCCCCTGCATCAGCCTGTATTAAACCCACACAGGGAAGGCCCCTGCACATCCTGATCCTAACATAAAGTACAAAAAAGAAACAATAGTAGCTCACACAGAGACCACATCATATGGTCATTTCTAGCAGGAATTTAAGCTTTCCTCTTCAACTTTGGCTTAAGGCAGAGTAGGAGCTCTCAAAGAGCAAGTTACAAATGGGTGGCAATTCAGGAAGTTGCTGCTTTTCGGAAACAGCCAAGGGAGATCCCATTATGTAACAATATGGGACAATTCATCAGGCACAATTCACTGGACACTGACATCATTTTTTCATGCCTGTGATGGTGAATGTATGGTGTTATCTCACTGAGTGGATATAAGCCCAGGAATAAAGGCTCACCTGACAGTCCAGAATCAGAAGTCACAGGTTCACTGCTGCACACTCTACTTGACCCGGGCAAGTCATCAACACTCACCTCCTCCAGCAGGACGTGTCTGTCCCTCCCTCTCCAGCTTCCTCCATTCTCTGTTGGGGGACTAACGTTGGTACCATGCTGATTTAAACTATCTTGGGTACACAAAGCTGACACAAGTCTTCTATTTATTAACTTAAAGAGCAAAATCTTCCACAATTTATAAATTAAGTTAGCTACTGGCCTTTTTTAAAATTGCTAAGCACACTATCTAGGTCAACTGAGCTTCATCACAGAATCTAGGTCAAGATTTTCACATGCTGAAGGAATTCATACTTCTCTTTCCTGTCTTGTTTCTCTGGTCTCTAATAAGGAAGAAATTTATGCCTCAGCCTTAGGATACTTCTGGTGAAGTCAACGGCAGCAAGGTACAAATGCCTTAAAAAGCAGATTCTTGTGTGTTCACTGAAGTACTTGTTTGGTCAGATCCATATGCTGAACTTTACTACCACCTTCTAAATAAGTAGAACTTAATAACAGGGAGAACAAATTGTCTGCTGCTCTACATCAGCAAGCATCAAGGAACTTAATGAAGATTCACACCCACTGTGAATCTGACTGGAAATATTGAATTTTCTACAAGTCTGGAGGTTGCCTGAAGAATAAGATCCCCTAAGTTCATATATAGAATTTCTGTTGGTGTCAGTGGGAAAGCCTGGGAGAGTATAAATATTTTATACACACGTTGGTATATCCTGTGTCTGCAGAAGAAAATGTTTGTTTAATTTAAAGTAAATGCATGTAGTGGGTCACATCCTCAAGCTAACTACACTGGCTTCTCTGCCAGAACCATGTCATCTTCTGATGCTGAAAGACTGCACAACTCTTTAGATGCTAAGATACACAAAGAAGCTTGAGAATATTTTAAGTTTCATAATATAAAAATAATTACCAAGGAATATTAGAAAATACATAAAAAAGACAACAGCAGAGACACTTCCATAGACTGCTTAACATGAAATGGAAACTCATGATCATATAGTCATATTCCTATACTTCTCCGAGAAGGCTCTTTTTAGTCTAAGGAGGAAATTTAATACTCAATAAATGTTTTCCATAAAAACGATGTATGTAGAGTAAATCTTGTTACTAAAAAGTCACTTACATAATCTTCTGACTCTCATCAGCCACTACGCTTCTAAAAATGTGAAAAATCTACCTGTTCCTGTTTTCTGCTATTTATCAATTTTGAACGTACTAATAACATATATAGTGACAGCATGTTTCCTCCTCTTATACTAAGATCAGCTGACTAAACATGATGTTTCTTTAAAGTACATTTTGTCATTTTTAGGGGGAAATTTCATTGAAAAAGTTTGTTTCATAAGCCACAGTTTGTTAAAAAATTTGATAAAATAAAGCTGTAGCCAGGCTTCTCTGAAGTTCATTATAACAAAAATCAGACCAGCTACTTCATAAGACCTGTTTGAAATCTCCAGTGGTCAAAATTTCTTTCCCTTCAGTTTTCAAATACATAGTGAAATATATAGAGAAACATATATGGGAAGTATATAGGGGTACTTTGCTGCATCCCTGCTTCATCTGTATGAAAAGCAAGTACAATAAAGCAAAATCTGAAAAACTGTCAGTAACTATTTCTAGCATAGTTCCAAGTACTGGACTTTGGTTTGTACTTTCACCCATTCCTAATCTCCAAGTATAGAAAAAATGCAAAGGATGCAAACATACTGTTTTAAGATTAGAAAAAGTGTCTTTGATCGCTTCCCTAACCGCAGCCATGGGGTTTGCAATGGAAGCTCCTACTTCAAGACTAGCAGCTGTTTGATTAGAGAGCATCTTTAGAAAAATAGTCATGATCTGAATCATGTCAATTAAGCTGTACCTACTGATAGAGAATGCAAAAATAAAATTAATCCCTAATATCAGGTATTTACAATTCTTAGTGCTGCTTTATATGTGTTTTGCTTTAAGACATTAGATATTGATTTGCCACTTTCTGAAGAGTCCATGTAGATGATTCCCATTGCTTATGTAGGTATTTAAGGTTACCATCAAGTGAGCTCCTTTGTATGAAAATAAATTAATCCTTCAACTCATTTGTTACAAAACTGTTTCTGTAATGTTGTTTTATCTGTAACCATCCAGTTTATCTTCAACCTTCTTGAGTCATGAATACTAGAACTGGACACAATCTTGCTCCAGCAGTGCTACTCCGCCAAACACACAGGTAACACAACTTACCAGTTCCCATTCATATAGCACCACCACATACTTTGTCTTATTTTGTCTAGACAAACACTGAGAACCCATGAAGAGTATAAAACAAGTTCTTTTACAATCTTCTTTCTTCCCAAGATAGACCACTCAGCCTCTGCCTTTCGGCAAGAGTGACATATCTTTCTTGATATATGACCTTAAATACAAATAAACTGTAAAAATATGACCTATGTTTATAATTCTTTTTTTGCTCATACATAGTTATTATTGGCACCAAATTCATAGAGGACTTTGCAAACCATTGATGAAACTGTTAATATTAATGAACTTCCATGTGAACTTTTCATGCAGTGATGATTTTCCATTTTAAGTTATATCTGAGCCCTATGACTTAATTAATTCCTCGTGTTTCACATATGGCACAGTAGTTTTGAATCAGTCTATCTTATTTGTAATCACTACGCCATGTGATCCCATGTGAAATGGCTTACACAAATCTAGCCATATTCCATAAACATGTATTCATTCCACTAACCTTTATTTAGGGCCAAAGAAAGAAAGTTATAGATAAACTGAATTACATTCACTAGCAAATAATAGCTTCACAAAGACTGACAACTACTTTCCATTCCAGGGAACTCCCATTCTAGAGTCCAAGTTCAAGATTCAGGTCAGCTTTTGGACTTCCATTCCTGCTTTCAGGCTAAAGTCCTTCATTAGCTTTGACCAAGGAAGAGATATCTCTACCATTCAGTGTCTATCCTACCAGCTAATTCTTTTTCATACTAACTAATTTTTCAGACTTCCAGCGGGTGGTTGATATGGCTGAAGAAGCCTAATGTAATTTTATACAAAAGGTATAAAAAACAGGTAAAATAACTTTACCCAATTTAAATTTATTTTTGTAGTCTTGCTGGCAAAGATGACTGAATTGTAAATGAGAAAAAAGATGAAGTCTCACAATGAAGATTATCACCATGGATTGGATTTATAGCAAGACCGTTGACAATGTTTACACTGTATTTTGTCCCACTCTGTGCTGAGTTTTGACAAATTTATTGAAGTGCTTTATCCCCCAGATAGTGCCTCTTCATGGAATAAGACTTGGGTAGTAAAACAATTTATTTCAGTGAACTGTGTAACAAAAGAAATTTGGGCAACTGTAGTTTGCCTTCTCATTTGGGCAATATAGAATCACACAATACAAACCAGAAAACCCTACCACTTAACTTACCCACTTTTTCTATGTATATTATGTTATATTATTATATTATTGATGTAAACTATGTAAGGAGTTCTGCTGAAGTCAGGGAGGAAACCCATTCTCTGGTGTCTTCGCTTTCACAGCAAATATTGCTGCACTGTTTTGGGAAGATTCAGCCAACAATGCCACAGGAGTGTAGGGGCAAAACTGTGTGAGAAGGTGTGGCTTTTCATTCCTCAGTATCACAGCAGGATGTATCATTTGTGCAAGGAATCGGGGAGTAGTAGCATGTTCTACATAGCTGGCCAACATCCTTCCTACCTCAGCATACTGGTAACCACCACAGGTTCAGCAGCCATATGCTAAGGGACCAGCCCAGCACATGGTCGTCTTAAGCCTGCAGATTCTCAGAGGTGAATTTTCTCTGTCCCATTCAAACTGCTTGACGACCAGATTCTCCAGACCTTGGGACCTGATATTGTGTGCATATTTATTCAATCTCCCCAATATATCTTAATTCCCAAGTCCCTACACCCTGCCTCCAAGCAGGATTAATGAAGACATTCAGGTGCCAAAGCCACTCAGCAATCTGGTCATCTTGCTGATGCACTCAAGCTCTCAACAACACTAAAAGAACACAAAAAAGTATGATTTCAAAATCTGAACCCTTAGTCTCTGAAATAAATAAAACACAGTAGAGAAAGTCTAAGAGAAAAGAAAAAATCAAAAGAAATATTAGGAACTGAGTAAGTGATGGAATACTGAACTCCTTTCAGATGAATTACAGAACTTTGGAAAAGAGGAGAAAGATGGAGTCATGCGGGCAACTTAGGGGAGTCAGGCTCCACACCCAGGACAGGAAGTATCCATCACCTATGGATCATGTATTAATGCAGATATCAATGGAGATTAGTAGTAACTAAGGAGAATTTGGTGTGATTTTTAAAGTTAAAAAGGCATAGAGAGTTTGTGACCAGATTAAAATTTCATGGGGAGAGACCTAGTTTATCAGTCTGGTATATTATGGTTTATTCCTAATTTCTGTCACAATGCTGCATTAAAAATCATTCATCATGCATACAGTAGGATTGCAATTCAAAATGCTCAATTTCATCCTTCATATATTAATCCAAGTTATTTCATGGACAATATGCTGAATTTGAAATAGTACTAGTCAAAATATGCAGACTGCCTGGGCAAACGTTCAAAAAGTGGCAAGAATTTACTCTGCCAGGTCCTTGAAGCTAAGGTTGTTGCCAGCTTCAGTTGCCTCCATCATCCCTCTGATCTCGGTACTCTTGTACAGCAGACCTGCTAGGGGAAAACACGGGCTTGAGCTTTAGATTCCCAAAGCTACACATCTGCAATAGCAACCGCAATGAACATCCAGATGGGTTTACTGAGATGGTATTTGAACATGGAAAAGAACAGCCTGTGTGAAGGAGGTCCAGAATTGATCCCACTGTGGCCTAATTCTGAAATTACCTCAAGCAGAATAAAAGTCAAACTTCCAAGGTCCTGATGTAATGGCTAAATTATGGTTTAACACCAAACTCCTCCTCTGCAGGTACAAACTATTGGCCTCAGCATGTACTTCTAGAAGTTTAGCATCCGTTAATTTCAGACCCACGTGGGGAGAGCCCTTCCCAAATCTTCATTTGTGAAGTTTGGCCATACAACAACAACAATTTCACACACACAGTTAAGAGCATTGAAACATGCTGGCCTCTCTCCACTTCTTGAAAAATGGTTACTGAGTGCCTGAACCTTACTTAGAGTTTTAAGGCACGAAGGAAGAAAGAGAAATGTGGATAAAACTAAGTGAGGCTTTAGTTTTACAGTCAGAAATTAATTCCCTTTCTCAGTGTTCAGGGAGCCTGGGCAGTACGATGTGAGCACACACCTATTTAAGAGCAAGACATCCTCCAGAATGGAAAAAAATAGATGCATTAAGAAGTCCACATCACACCTACAATTGATATCTGCCCGGGCTCTCTGAAAATTGTCTGTGTCCAGTGACCATCTGCCCATGGTTGACCCTGACAGTGGCCAGTAAGGAGAGAGGAGCAGTTTTTCACACAACCAGCTCCAGCACACTGCAACTGCAGAGATAGGACAGGGCTGCTGCAGGGACACAGGAAAGGCAAGGCACCCTTGGAGAGGGCTGGCACCAGCTAGGCAAGCGCATCAGATGCACTAGCGTAGCCATCTCACAAAGTCTCTGTGGGATGGTGACACCATGGCAAAGTTTCCCTGGGTGCTCCAGCAGGTGATGGCACCGATCAAGAGACTGCCAAGGCAGAAATATTATTGCCAGACGCATGGGAACTGCCCTGGGCTCCTGCCTCTTTCCTCCCCTACCACCATCTTGGCAGCCCACTTTGTGTGGTCAGGCAGAAGCAAACCTTCCATTAGTCAGAGGAAAAACATCCAGAAGTGCTTGTTACAGATTTATCCAGTATAGCTTTTAACCATATTTTGAAATGGGAAATCAATGGCACAGTATATATACCATTATTTTTTATATGGAACGTGTTCATTTTCACACTTGGCATGCAATTAAACACTAGAGTCATGAAGAAAAGTTTCTAAAGGCCAGCACATTTCATGCTAGAAGAGCACTGCAGATACCCTCTAATTACATGTAATATACACCACAGCAAGGCAGATATGGCATGTGATAATTTGAATAAAGTAAACACACCGGCCAATAAACAAAAAGCCTAAACTGTAAATATTACCTAAGCTAAGCACAAGGAAAAAAAATGCAGAAAATAGATCTGACAAGTCCTTGAAAAATGTTTCAGCTTCTCATGGCTTGAAATAATTTTCTCATGTTGGGAGTGTTATTTGCTCTAAAGTGATTCTTATGTGAGGGCAAATTCACTGTAACCTTTCCCATACGCCTGCTCTCCAGCATGTACGTGGCTTAAAGAGAAACTTCCACACTCTGGAAAGCTCACGAGCACACAAGCATTAACTGCAAATTTCCTTCACCTTCTTCATGCTTCTTTTCATTCTCCTCACAGGTGCTAATTAACTGCACCGGTTGTGTCCAAAAACAAGCTGCTTTCTCTTAAAAGCCTATTCTCTCCCCACAGCTGAGCTTTCACAGACAACTGCAGGAACAGGGGTTGCACTTCACCCATAGGGATACATTAGGGATAGATAGTGAGACAGATCTTTGTTTTTCTGCTCTATTCCACCAAGCTAGGCAGGAGCCGATTTTATCCCAAAAGTTGTATGGCTCTGTAAGCCAAGGATTGAGCCAAGTCTGTCATTTGGGCACTGCCGTACCAGAACAGTCTGGGATACAGCAAAGCACATTCACAACTCACATGCCTAACATAGCCTAAGCATAAGCAGAAGGGATTTCTCAGGGTCCTGACCTACAAGGGACACTGGAGCTACATTCCCCAGGGAGTGCTCAGCCTGCTGACTACACTGAGGTCCATGACGGATCATTTGTGCCATATTCATTCACCCTTTCCTATAGAGTCTGGGACTTTCTGCCACAAATGTACACAGAAGATATATTATCCCTGCAACCCACAATGCTGTTAATTTCACTTTTGCATAAAGTGTGCAAGGTGATATGGAAATGCTCTCTTTGTCCTCACCCTAAGGCCTCACACTTCAGGCTGAGATAACCTGGCAGTGTGGTCTACATGTTCCAGAGCTTATGGAAACCTTCTGAAACCTTTTTCTTCTATTCTGAATTTATTCTTCCCAACATAATCAGACTCTTTCATTCTCATCCTCATCCTCCCTACCCCTGCACCTAAAGCAGCTCCTTCCCTCTGGTTTCCAAAAGCTCCCCTCTTCAAGCTGTATCTTATCAGGGGAGTCTCAGTTTTGGCACGTTTTCTTTTGGGCTCAGCTGGCTGCTGTCTTCCCATCCCAAGCATTCCTCAGGTCAAAGGTATACCCCAAAATGTACTCGTTCCCTCTAACCCAAGGGAAGCATGGAAATTGTCAGATTTGAGGACAGCAGCTGGATCAGTGAAGACAGCCAAGACTGTAGAGTCCACATGATTAATTTCAGGGAGGTACTTATAGAAATCATGTTAGCTCAAAATAAAAAAAAGGGGGGGAAAGGAGGAGGAGTTCAAAATTTGGGCTGAGGTTCATTGCAGTTGCTATTTTTATTGAAGTAGTTTGCCTGTCCCTGGTGAATTTGTGCTATCACAATCATTTCTATGCTGGCAACAGCCTGCAATGTCAGAGGCACAGAACTATGATTTCACTACAGCACTAAGCCAGGGGAGAATCTGAATCATGGAGGAGCAAGCTCTGATGGGAACACAACTAGTTTAAGAACTCACAAATACAGTTTTCATGAAGTAATTTCTTTTTCCTGAAATGCTTCTTCTCCCCACTTCCAGCCTAATTCTAGTATCCCATCCCAGGGCCACATCTTTTGTGCCTTCAGCCTTGAAAGAAGGGCTGGAGGGTGAATTGCTCTGGGGACAGCAAAGCAGGTAGCGGGATGGGATTAAGTTTTACTCTCAGTCTTTAGACTCAACCCAAGACACAACAACACTGTAATCTTTTGATTTTAATGTGTGAAAGAATGTAATAAAATCCAATCTTCTATACACCCGAGATTCCCCCTGCAGAACCTCACCTATAGTGAAATCTTTTATCACCTGAGAAATAAAGAGCAAACCTTCCCTAAATGAAACTATGCTTAAGGAGCATGGATGAAAGCAGTACAAGGCAGCAGAAAATGTCTGGAAAATGTGTCTCCTGCAATCCATTTTCCATGAAGGAGGACCTCCTGAGGAGGCAGAAGCAAAATTGGAAGCCTTGGGTACTGCTGGAAATTCAAGAAATTGGTCTGCACTAAAGGAAACAAAACTCCTATGTAACCTGATGATGATGATGCATAAATTATCTGTGCCCTACAGACCATTAAAAAAAAAGACTTCTTTTGGTTGATTTCACTTTTTTGATGCTGCAAACACAAGTGTCAACTTACATGAAGTAGAAAAGATGTTTAGTGGTCAGGAAATGTGTCCTTTCCAGTGCACATGGAATGCAACTCTCAAAAGAAATAGCCCACCAAAAAGAAGAAACTTTATGATTTATTGTTCTGATTTACAAGCATGACAACTGTTACCTTTTGTAAAAAATACCACCATTTTGTCTTTGCAGAAACCTATAAACAACAAAGAACAAAAAGCAAGGTTTTGCTATCTTGCAACAGCAAAGTAATTAAAGAGTAGATTGAAATAAAAAGCCCCATATACCCATTTTTCTTTCTGAAAAGCTGTAGGTAGGTGCTGTGCTCATGTTACATCTGAGTGACCTTCTTAGCATAGCTGACCTCAGAACAGCTCCTCTCAAACTCAAACTGTTGTGTACCATGACACAAACAACCAGGTTGTCTCAGTTTGAGGGGCAAAACCCAAAATGTTTACCCACAAGCGGAGGAGGGGGTTTCCTCCACAATAATCATGCCACTCTTTGTCAGATTTAAGGAACTTTAATCAGACAATGGATACAAGAAGGATAACTGTTCTTAACTGATACATATATATAGGTATAGGTATAGATATAACTGTAAACAGACCAGACCAAACTGCTTCCCCCAACACCACAAGAAAAGAAACAACAACCAAACCAGTAAGTTTCTTCCTGAAGAAAAGTTATAGGCAGTGTCTGTGTCACAACCCGGCTGACTGCACGGTGAGTTCCCAGTTGAATTCTGTCTCTCTCTCTGTGTCTCTTGTCCCAAATGAAGAAGGAAAACTGGAAGTGGGGAACCGCCGCGCGTCCTGGAAAGCAGCTGCAAACTTCTCTCTCCCAGGTCACTGTCCCAGCCGGGGCAGGCAGGCTGTGACAGTGCAGGCGGTGGTGAGACTGGAGCAGAGGCCAGGACCCCAGATGCAGGAGCCAGGAGAACAGCCGTGGCGAGGAGAAAAGAAGCGGCTCAGCAAGAAGCAGCAGCAGCAGCCAGCAGCAACAAGGAGCAGGAGAAGACAGCTTCCCTCCTTGGCAGCGCACACACACACCGCTCCTGCATTCCGCCGAGCTAAGAATGGAAAAATGTCCCCAAAAACAAGAGACAACCTGCTCCCACCCAAGCGATCAAAAAGAAGATGGTAGCAGTTAACTGCTTCATTTTGTTAACTAATGGCATGGGCAGTTAGTGACAGGGGAGAGAATTTACATAATAATTCCAAACTACAACACAGGTCCTGCCACTAAATCAGAGACTGCTTCGAAGAAGTATTAATCAGTATGATGTTCAAAGTAGCCATGGCAGACAGCAGTTTAGGGCAGCCACAGCACAGCTAAGACACAGCTTGCAACAGTGAGAAATCTTGGGAACAAGCCCTTGCACTAGGGCCTCACGAGCAGAGCACAGCTTAACCTAAAACCCTGGGAAACAACCCTTAAAGGCAAGGGGGTCCAGGAGGATTGGACATGTTTTAAGAAGGAAATTTTGAGTGCACAGCAACAGGCTATACCAGTGTGCCGAAAGGCCAGACGAAGGGGAAGACGGCCAGCTCAGTTAAATAGGGAGATTCTGAAAGAAATCAGGGATAAAAAGAAAGTTTACAGACTGTGGAAAAAAGGGCTGGTTACTTATAAAGAATTTACAGATAGAGCTAGGCCATGCAGGAAAAAAATTAGGGAAAGAAAAGTGGAATTTGAAGTAAATTTGGCTATTTCAGTTAGGGATAACAAAAAGTCCTTTTATAAATACATTAATAACAAAAGGATGGGCAAGGAAAACCTCCATTCTCTGTTGGACTTGGAGGGAAATATAGTTAAGGAAGATGAGGAGAAGGCTGAGGTACTTAACACCTACTTTGCCTCAGTTTTCACCAGTAAGACAGATGGCCCTCAAGACAACTGGCCTCTGGAGCTGGTAGACAGGGAGAGGGAGCTGAATAGCCCTCCTGTATTCCAGGAGGAAATAGTTACTGACTTACTGAGCCAGCTGGATCCTAACAAGTCTATGGGACCAGACGGGATCCATCCCAGGGTGATGAAGGAGCTGGCAGAAGAGCTTGCCAAACCGCTCTCCATCATCTTCCAACAGTCCTGGCTCTCTGGGGAGGTCCCAGATGATTGGAGGTTGGCGAATGTCACCCCAATCCACAAAAAGGGCTGCAAGCAGGACCCTGGCAACTACAGGCCTGTCAGCCTGACCTCCGTGCCTGGCAGGGTTATGGAGCAGTTCATCCTGAGTGCAATCACATAGCACCTTCAGGGTGGACAACAGATTAGATCCAGCCAGCATGGGTTTAGGAGGGGCAGGTCCTGTCTGACCAACCTGATCTCTTTTTACGATCAGGTGATCCACCTGGTGGATGAGGGGAAGGCTGTGGATGTGGTCTATCTGGACTTCAGCAAGGCCTTTGACACTGTCTCCCATAATATATACTCCTGGTAAAGCTGGTAGCCCATGGCCTGGACAAGTGTACCCTCTCCTGGATTAGGTGCTGGCTGGAGTGTCGGGCCCAGAGAGTGCTGGTGAACGGAGCTGCATCCAGCTGGCGGCCAGTCACTAGTGGTGTTCCCCAGGGGTCTGTATTGGGTCCAGTCCTGTTTAACATCTTTATTGATGATTTAGGTGAGGGGATTGAGTCCATCATCAGCAAATTTACTGATGACACCAAGTTGGGAGGGAGTGTCGACCTGCTGGAAGGCAGGAGGGCTCTGTAGGGGGATCTGGATAGACTTAAGAGATGGGCTGATTCCAATGGGATGAAGTTCAATAAGGCCAAGTGTCAGGTCCTGCACTTTGGCCACAACAACCCCATGCAGCGCTACAGGCTGGGCACAGAGTGACTGGAGAGCAGCCAGGCAGAAAGGGACCTTGGAGTACTAACTGACAGGAAGCTCAACATGAGCCAACAGTGTGCCCCAGTGGCCAAGAAGGCCAATGGGATCCTGGGCTGTATCAAAAATAGCGTGACCAGCAGGACCAGGGAAGTGATCCTTCCCCTGTACCCTGCGTTGGTGAGGCCACACCTTGAGTACTGTGTTCAGTTCTGGGCCCCTCAGTTCAGAAAGGATATTGAGGTGCTGGAGCAAGTCCAGAGAAGAGCAACAAGGCTGGTGAAGGGACTGGAGCACAAGTCCTATGGGGAGAGGCTGAGGGAGCTGGGGTTGTTTAGCCTGGAGAAGAGAAGGCTCAGAGGTGACCTCATCACTGTCTATAACTACCTGAAGGGAAGTTATAGCCAGGTGGGGGTTGGTCTCTTCTCCCAGGCACTCAGCAATAGGACAAGGGGCCACAGGCTTAAGCTCTGACAGGGGAAATTTAAGTTGGATATCAGAAAAAAATTCTTTACAGAGAGAGTAATCAGGCATTGGAATGGGCTGCCCAGAGAGGTGGTGGATTCACCATCCCTAGAGATTTTTAAACGCAGATTGGACGTGGCGCTGAGTGTCATGATCTAGTAAACGGACTAGAGTTGGACCAAGGGTTGGACTCGATGATCTCGGAGGTCTTTTCCAACCCAATCAATTCTATGATTCTATGATTCCATGATTCTAAAAGGTAACAGGGTTGCCTCTAAACTAGTGCAAATTGCACAATATCAAGAAGTCCTACCATAGTGTACCAAACTACTCAAGAACCTCCACAGGCAGCTTTCAGGAACACTTGAGATGAAAAGCACTGGGTCAGAGGGCTGAAGCAGGTGAACTCCCTTGTAGTTTTATTTTCCAACCATTTTTTCTCAATAAGATACAGGGAAATTGTTTATCACCACTAAACACAGTCATGTATGTACTCCAGAGTGGCTAGTTTTTAATAAATATTCCAAGAAACCTTTTGTTAACATCTTTAGGATTATGAAACAGCAATACAAGAGACAAACGTATACTTTAAATGCTACATGGCCATCAGCATCTCAGGGTACTGAATAATTTTATCTTGGCATAATGAAAAGTGAACATAAATGACGGTAGAAAACTCAGTTTTGATTTCTTGACAGTTACCATCCACTGTGCAAAGGTACATAACACAATCATGAACAAAGCAGTAAGATAGCATGCACCACAAGTTTTCATTCACAACATTCACAAATTTCTTCTAAACTAACAGAAAATGCAACTTGTCAGAGTCATATGTCTCCAACATTGTGCAAATAAGAAAAGCACTTTTATAGATGAAGTAGAAATAGAGTGGCTGAGGTCTCCTGCTTAAAATTTGGGGGACACAGTGTAAAACTTTAGGCCCCGAATGGACACTCGTGTCACTTCACTGAGAACTATTCCACTTCATGGCTTAGTGTAAATTCTGTTAAAGCAGCTGCTGAGTACAAAAGTAAGCTGATGTACCAGACAAGTTTTAGTGTCTGAGAGGGCTGGAAAAAACTCTTTTTTAACATAGGTCACATTTGCATTACATCAACAGGAATCACCCATCAAATCCCAGATAACACTATTTGGGAACATGTCAGAGCTACTATAATACTACAAAAATTTGGGTGGCATTGGGTATACACAAAACACACAAAAAACTACTCTGAGTACAAAAATGTGGGCGCTTTTGTGGCTGTATCAAAACTAACATGAACATAGGAATTGAACAACAACAACAAAAAAAGCAGCAACAAATCTGGTTTAATAGCTACACAGCAAATAGGTTAATAATGTAAAATCATTGAGTAAATCAACCCAACCACTTTTCTGTCACATAATAGTTAATTCTTACAAAACTGTGAGAGTCATCTACAAAATCCAGTTACAAAGCCATTCCCACTGAAGTGCACAAATATAGTCTGACTTGCAAACAGCAAGGCAGACTAATAACAGGGTAATGGAGAAGGTGCAAAAAGCTTTCATCTCTTATGAGCTGCTGTTTCTTTTTATTCAAATTATATTTCATATCTATGTGGCAGGAAGAACACAGTGGCTTCACTGACCCTGGCTGATCCAAGGACCCAGGTGTTTCTGATAACAGCAGAATCCTTTTGTCCTCATAACATTTCATATCTCTTGCTTCAATACCTGGTTTCTCACTAAACATTTGCCTTGCATTCTATCCCAAGGGGGCAGAGCAGCATGATCCCTTACAACAGCAGCTGTAAAAGTGCAGAAGGTTAGCTATATTACTGCTAGGTACAACTTTCCCAAACTCTGCTATCCTCTGTCCTCTCAAAAAAAAGTGAAAGTCTACTGGCTTTGTGAGAGTCTCTGCATTATTCTTCCTTGATGCATTCAGGCATAGGCAGGTAAAACCAAGTTTCTCACTGCAGTGACAACAGGAGTCAGAACAGTAGGGCTCTCTTTGAGGAGACAGCTTGTTTTTAACATAAAATTAGCTGAAGGACTTCAAAAAGGTTAAAAGAGAGAACAAAGATTGCACTGCATTACTACACTGGTTCTCAAGATGAAACTACTGATAGTTGCACTATTAGAATAGAAAGGGGAGAAGAAAAAAGGCTGCTTATATTTTTAAAAAAGGAAATGTGATAAAAGGCACATCCACAAGAGGCAGAAAAACAAAAAGCCTACAAACCCTTGTTTCTTTCACTGAACATACAGTCAAAGATAATCATGGTTTTTTGACTGATTCTTGACTGCACACTGCCTTTGTTATCTCCTCCTGCTCTTGAAGAGGTTTTTCTCTCCCCTGTCTCAGCAGCTGTTGCTACAGGCAAAATTAGCATCTCCTCACCATTTGCAGGAAATTACAGTGCTAGACATCACTCCATTCACAAACTGTGGCTCCACAATGACTACAACGATGTGAAGCCTGAGCAGACCAACTGGTTTTAATTTACATCAGGTAACTGGATTTGCACTGGTGCCAATGGGAACAGTACCCAGCCCAGAGAGTCAAGCCATAAACAGGTGGGAAGAAGTTTGTGAGAGTTCATCATCAGGGATATGAGAAAAGTGTGCGTGAAAACATTTAGTCAGCAGTCAACTCTAATTTTTTATTAATTTTTTTTTAACCACAATGGATTTATCCGAGAGCCCTGTAGACTTTAATCTGGGTACATTATGCAACCCCGTCTACTATAGCATTAAAAGGCAGGTGTATTCAGAGACGCACAGAGATCATTCACAATCTCTGAATCAGAAAGATATTTCTGCTGGCTCTTTGCTCTGCCACCTGTACACTCATCATTAAGTCAGAGAACAGACCCGCCAGTCGATTGTACAAGTTGAGAAAATCAAAGTCAGGCAGACGATGGCGTGGGAGGCTGAGCATGAATTGTTGCAGGGTTCTGACTAACGCTCCAGCAGGGAAGCATGCAGGAAGCTGTGCAGAGCCAGGAAGGACACTGCCCCGGTGCTTCCTTTCTGCCACTTCAAAAATATCGACTAAAAGACCTCTTTTTTTTTTTTTTTAAAGTGCTTTGGACAGAACCTGACGTTAGCTCTTGGCCTTTGCCTCATATTATCTTACTGAAAAATAGAAGGAAAATACTGCGAGTAGTTAATAGCGTCTCTTAAACAGGATGCTGAGGGTAGTGATTACAAGGCACTCTGCAGAAACGACTTGGAAACATTCAAGCTCTGGGCATGAATGCAGTTTGTACAAGTTCTTGTTACTGTTTTATGAGCACAGAACACAGTGTTTTCTTTCCCTTACTCCCTTCCTAGTCACTCTTCATGTACTCCCTCTCAACATACTGTTTTAAAAGAGAATGTAAAAGAACAACAACAACAACAACAATGAAGTTTTTTACTGGTTACACCATACACAGTTATTTGTATTGCCTTTAGTTTTGAAGTTCACAGGGGCTGTGTTATTACAAAGTCAGAGTCGTGCTGAAATCCAGGCTTGTGACAGGGGTATCAAAATTACCTGTGACCTTGAGTGAGGCACTTATCTCCCAGTGCTTTGAGCAGTCATGTCATAAAACTGGGTAGAAAACAGAACCCCAGTGAAATACACATGGTTCCTCAGACATGAAGCTATATTCCACAAACTACAAACATAGGAGCTTGCATACAAAAGGATCTCATATTTTCTTGCCTCATTTTCATAGGTGGTTTACTAAAATCCCGCACTGCTTCACGTCTATCCATCTATATTGGATGGAATATTGAGCTTACACACTAAGGTATAACTGATCCACAGCAGAAAAGTAGCCTAGATAAAATACAGCCTCATGCAAAGTGCTCTCACAAGCCTTACTGACCATTTGGCATAAGCCACTGCAAGCACAACTTATTGTAGCAGGAAGCTTGAACTTAAGAAATGGCAGCTCTGTAATTGCTCTGTTTTAAAATTAATAGGTTTGACCTTCCACATTTATCTTCAGTGGTCATTAATCAGCTCTGAAGTGAAAGCCAAAGTTGCAACATGCTATGTCCTTTCACTAATCATTTTTAGTAAAATTCTAATCTTGTACTTTGTTTAATATTCCACACTGAGAGTGGGGTGAAATGGTCCCCAGGAGCTCAACAATCCATGTATAGTAAACCAAATTCATTATTAAATTTACAAATGTGCACACCAAATTATATCATCTTTTAAGGCCATAAAGGAATTTCAGTCCTACCTACCAGATAACTCCAGTGAAAGCTTTAGGATTTTTAAACACTATTCCAGCAACTGTATTCCCTGAAAAATTTCAGACAGAAAATCTCAAAATCCTTCTTCATAAATTCTTGAATCACAGACTCTTTGATCAATATCAACTGTACCATTCAAGGATTTTTTGTAAATCCTGAATGCCTTGGGAAATGTAATATACATGTAGCAAAACGGCTACCTAATGGCCATATGGAATGCAGTTTATTCTTGCCCACTTGTAAGTAACATAGAAATGTCTGTATAAAGTATCTCCAGGAGGCCCTGGCCCAAGACAGATGAAAATTCAGGAAACTGGTAGAAGGGAGAACAGAGAAGTAGCTTTGAATGTTAACTGCCATTCACATCAGTGGGACTTTGATTCAGAAATGACCAAAATGGATTATCACCTTTTATAAAGAGCAAAGTCTCTAGGATGGTTTAAAGGTTGGATTATAGGTACAATCAGCCCTCTGTTGATGCATGTTGCACTATCTGCAGGGCTGCACACAGGAAAAATCTAAGCAGACTTTCAGAACCTAGATAATACATAAAGTTCCAGTGCATGACCTCCATATGTATTTTTCAATAAAAAGCTATCTAAAGAATGAGCACTAAAAAAGTTTGATGTTGATTAACCAGGTCTGACTGTAATTAAATTTATGAATAGAAAGAAAAATGCAAAATTTTATTAACTGTGGAAGGAATGTTAGGTCCTTAACTGCCCAGCAAGTTTGTGAAGACAAAGGAGATCAGTTTACAAGGGTTAAGTAAACATAATATTTTATATTACAGTTCAAATGAGTCCAATTTCAACAAGACTGTGTAAGAGTCTAAAAATTGGTTTACCAGATTGAACATTTTTATGAACATTAAAACCCATTACATTGCTCTGAAATACAGCTACCGAACAGCCAGAGCCACATAAAGAAACCATTTGTTTCTTAGCCTTATGGCTGAATTGCTTCTAGCCTCCTTGCTATTCATGTCTGGTGAGTTCCCTGTATTTATTTTAACATGCCTATATATTGTGCATTTTGTACTCCTTTAAGTTTCCAAGGCCATGTCAAAACAAAATGCATTCCTGATTGGGTCAGCATAGGAACAGCCACACCAGACATTAACGTAATAACTTGATGCTTACTGCAAATCTGAGAAAAGTAACCAGTGGTTGTGAAACACAAATTTCTGGTAAGGGAAGGAGGCAGTGCATGAACACAGTGCTCCAAAAAGTGCTGGTTTAGCCATAATTGACCTTAAGGTCCTTTATTTAACTGTAGTACAGGCATGCATTTAAAACCTCCTCATTGTGTTTAGCTAATCACTGACTCTGATGAGGCTGCAAACAAAGCTGCCAATTAGCACTAATTATGATAGCAATACTTCATTCAGATTAAGGAGTCTGAACCACTGAACTCCCTTGGAGAGGAAAAGTGTTTTTAAGCACTTTCCAAAAGACTTCCAGAACCCCACAGAACTAGACCACAGATACTACATGTGTATCCAAGGGTGATAACTCTCCATTTGAGGGAAAATCACCATTAGATAATGGAGATACCATGACACAGAATGACACAAGCAGAACGGACCCTGTGAGCATTCAGAACAGTTCTCCCATCAAACCACAACCACCACTGCATAACATACCACTCCTTAGGAGCCATGAAATTCAAACAGCCCTCATCTTGCAGTTGATCATTTCTGTTCTCCTAGTATTACAAGCATTAAAGCATTATCAGTTGTCTTGGTCTTACTTGGGCCATGCTTGTATTGTGGTCAGCACAAAGTACTGGAAGCAAGCCATTCACTCTGATGAGACCAACGGGCAGAAGGCTGCTCTGAGGTGCACAGCAGAGGCAAGTCTGTTGAAGCCAACATCACAGAAAAAAATATGTTGGGCATTTTGAGCTGTAGTTCTTTATGACCGAATTACAGAGCAGATAAACCTTTAATATGCCTCATGAGTAAGACACACTAAGGCTGGCGGATGAAGAAAATCAAGGAAACAGAAAGATGTGAGTTGTACACTCAGCCACACGGGCTCAGGTCCCACTGCCCCAGCAGCAGCTCTGACCATGGCTGTCAGGGCCACACCTGGTGCAGTACAGGATCTGTTGGGATGCACTCTGAGAGAAATTCAATGTCACCATGAGAAGTTCCTCACAACAGGAAGGAGCCATGTTTTATTGCACCTGAAACACAACACTTGACTTCTCGGGATGCGGAAGTAAGAGATTAGTCAGGTGAGCCAAAAGGGATCCTCCCTTGGGCAGGCCAGAAGGAATGAATGTCGGGTTTGTCTCGACCAGGCAGGACTTGCTCTTGCAGCTCTAACACTGAAAGGACACATTATGAGAGGTGAATTAACACACTGGCATCTGTATTAGCTATGTTAAAACCACTGGACAGGATTGCCCACACTATGTATCCAGAAAGTTAAATGCATGGTTTTGTTTTGGCTCTTCCTTGGTCTTCTCAAGGCTCCACTGGAACAGGTTGCTGATGGGCAGGTTGCCTACCGGCAAGGCAAGAACAGGGCTGGGAAAGGGTCCAAAATCCAAAGAGGAGCTAGGGAGTAACCCAATGACTGAAGGTCTGGTTTGACCAGGAAAAGCTCAGCCTTCCCAATAAAGACAACGATGAGTTGCAATAGGAGTGGGTGGATAGGGTGGGGCAAGAGAAGGCTTGTGAGAATCGAGCCCAAATGACTCCCACACTCCAGAGAGCTGGAGACTGGCAGCCATCCTTTCTGGAAAGTAGTGTGCTGGGGTGTGTGAGTAGCAGAGAAAGACATTACTCCTAACAGAGATGGGTGGGAGCTGCAATATTTGGACTCCAGTTTTCAATACGACTAAATACAGAACATTGTATGGATCTGAGCATGTGTACCTAACAGACCCATCTCAATTTCCTAAGAGTTGTAAAGGCAAACTTTTAGCAGTGTAAAGCATACAATATAATTTGGAAAACCTGTGCTGCTGGGGGAGGCAAGGAGGTATGCCTTAGCCTTCATGGAAATAAAGTTGTTTTGGCAAGGGCAATAATTAATGAGCCAGTGGTCATTTAAGGTGGGCATAAATATTTTCATCTCAGAAACATTTGCCACCTTCTCCATGCTTCCCTTCACTCTGTCTGTTTTTCCCCTTCTCTAAAGCCTCCTCTCTCACGGGCTCTTTCCCTCCCCTCCTCTCCCTGCCTGACTGCCTATCATCTTGCTCTAATTGTTTCCAGATTTGTGTGGGAGGTCAGGGCCCGGGAGTGCTGCTTCATGCCAAGTTTATAAACAGAGCAGTGTTTCCAGATGGCCACTGGCTCCAGCCTGGCTAGCAGGTTGATTGGGACCAGAATAACAACAGGTGGAGAACAGACAATGAATTCCTTGACACTTATTTTACTCCCTCTGCTTTTTCCCCCTTCCCTCCTCCCTGCAGCCACCACAGCTACCACCAGCAGACCTTTCAAGCTCTTGAATCTGGGCAGGGAGTCAGGACAGGGGGAGGGAGAGAGTAAGAGGAGGAATGATGAAAGAAAGTGCAAGTGACTTCCTTGACCGAATAAAAGGCAGGGCAGGAAAGGGGACACATGCTGCTACTTCCCTGCCAGCCATTATTGCTGCTGTTAATTAAGGTGTCCTTCAAGCACTTGTAGAAAAGACCCTTTGAGGTGAAATAACAGAGAATAAACAAGGTATCTTGGGCAAATAGAGAAAATTACAAGACGGATTTAACACTGCTGCATGCATTCAGTTTTTGTCAAGGCAGCCTGGGCCACTAAACCCATTAGCAGTGACGACACATCTGCAGTCACTCTGAGTTTTGTACTTTATTTTTCCAGACAGAGATAGTTTCCCCTGGGTTCTGGTTTGCTAACCTCCCTCCCAAGCTCTTGCCCTTCACAGTCTCCCTTGCCTCTCCAAGCTGATGTCTTCTTCCCACTCTCCACATCAAATTCCCACTTTCCTCACCAGAGGTGTTTTATATAATGATGGGAACAGGGAAAAGAAGTTTTGCAGAGCTGCTTCTCTATTACCTTGCTCTTCCCAGCACATTTGCAGAAGTTGTTCGGCACAATTGCATTGCTCCAATGATTGGTTTTAGAACAGATCAAAATGAGGCCACCAATGACACGAAACTGCAGCAGGTTCAGTTTCAGGAGATGCCTCTTTCAGCTGAAGGAGAAAGAACCATAAGTTAAAGCAGACAACCACCTCGATTTTGGGCCTGCACTAACATGAAGACACACCTACTGTGCACACACAGATTACAGACAACTCTACCACCATATTCCTCCTGCTAATTTCCAAAAGGAAGGCAGAACAAATGGAAGAGCCAGGGTCAGAGGAGTAAAGCTAAATTTTAAATGTTCAGGCTGCTTCAAGCTCTGGCAAAACTTTTAGGAAGACATGAACAAAAACACATCAGGAAGAATTTGCAACAGCACATTATGGTTCTAGTGCCTGTGATTGCTACCTCCTCTGTCCTCAAAGAGACCACACTGGGGTGCAAGAACTGGATGCAGTTCCAGCTGTACACTGAGGGTTCCAGGGCTGTTCATCCTCCTCCTTGAACCTCTTAGAGATCCATACAACTGGGAGGTGAACTGCAGAAGGAGATGATGAGAAAAAGAGAGTGAACAGGATAGTAATGAGGATTAATAAGGAGTAACAGTCAGTCAGATTAATTGGTTTTATATTATTGAACTGCAAGGGTTCCTATTTCCCTGCCTGGCCCAGTTCTGCATTCCTTAGGGTAAGACGGCAGAACCATTAAGAAGCCAAAGTGTAAATGATCAAAACACATTATCATCTCCAGTGAATTAATGAATAATATGACTAAATTATTAAAACTGCTGGACATGACTCACCAATAGGCTCAACAAATTTGCTATACACAAGAGAAAGCAAAAAAGGCAAAAATTTCAGTTTCCCACTTGTGCTTACACTCTTCAGATGGTTAAATTGAAACTAGGATGAATATCCTAGAAATAAACCCACAGAGAAGAATTAGGACTGCAAAATTAAAAGCTGCTGTCTTTAAAAAAATATTCTTTCAAAATTAAATGGCTGCCCTAAACAGAATGTTATCCAAAGCTGGTAATTGACCCAAGACTCTAAATTGAATTTTTTTATTTTGTTTCTATTTGCTACTCTCCTCACACATAAACAGAGAAATTCAAAAAGTGGTGAAATGGCATACACAGTCTCCTCTGTTTAGATACATTGATGAGTAAACTAACTGAACTGCTCACATGTGTAAGACAGACAGGACTTTCTCCATTTATTATTAATAGCATATTTTCTTATTTGTAACCTTATATTCAGATCTTTAATGGCTGACATATACTCTTGAACTGTCTATAAAAGACCCAAAAACCTCATTTTTTACTCAAGTACTACCATGAAGGTGAACTGAAATTTAATAGGACTATAATTTGCTGCTACTCAGAAAGCTCTTATATAAACGGTGTGTGAAAGGCAAGCATGATTTAAAAAGCATTTGCTAATATTTGCAATGCAAAAGATCTCAGATTCTTGCATATGAATACCTGGAAGCAGATTTGGAAGCATTTAGGGGTTTTCACAAATGTCAGCAAATTGTTAACAGGTTTTTATTTTCCTGGTGAAATTTCATGACTAGTCTTAGCTGTCAAATTTTATACTGCATAAGTTCTACATCTACAAATAAATACAAAAACATATTAAGCCAGTTAAAAATTCTTTAGACTTCCAAAGTTTCTTATATCTCAGGATCTCAAAAAAGTATAAATAAACTGTGTGCCTAATCCTAAGGATTGGTTTAAATGAGGTCACTCAGCACCTTTTAAGTAGATGCTTAGAGTATTTTGCCAGAGTGAAAGACAGATCATTTTATGTCAATAAGGTAAGCTCCAAAAATTTGGAGGTTCTCTCAGTTTCAGACTGTAAATTTTTTGGGGCAGAGAGTGACTTTGACTATATGCTTAGGTAGTAGAATCTGGATTGTACTGGTAATTCTGGACATGACTGAGATGCAAATAGATTAACAAAGAAAGAGAACAGGAAGTGCCAAAAACACAGAGTTCACCAAGGCAGGATTTGGGTCTGATCAAAAATGGTAATTCTTTTGTTCATATGACTTCCAAAATTCTATTAATGCAAAAGTTTTCATTTGTTGGTGCAGCATTATTGGAAGCATTTGTTGGTGGAGCATTATGGACTGTAGACTCATCTATTTTCCTGTGCCATTTACACTAATGCTTTTGACTCAGCAGTATGTTCTGTATAACACAGTAGGCTATGCCTTTCCCATTGCTGCTCCTGTGTTCTGCAGAAATCTCTGTACTAGGTCTTTCAAAAACTAATTCAGTTAATTGCTTGATTCATAGATGTTTTGCAATATCCATGTTTCTGTTGAACAGAATTTTCTAACTCTGACGTATCAAATCCAGGATAAGTAAACTTGAGAGTTGACTGTGTACCGAATTAAAAGTTTCTGTAGTGAAGATATTGATCTGATGCAGAACTATGGATACTTATATGAATCTTGGTTTCTCTTTCATCAGCTCATCATTGATTGTGATGATTAGAGTCACTTGTGGACCACTCTTTGGAGAGCAGGTAAAACGACATTTGTATTTTAAACTGACAAGGAACAGCTTTCAATAGGTGGAAAGTCAAAGATAGACAGGCCTAAGAATTGCTAGCCTAAGTGACTCTTTTGAGTTTGTTTGCATAATGGTGATTTGCAGTGTTGATATCCATACGAACACAGCATGGTAAGTAGATGTTCTTGTTCTGGATATAACTCCTGAAGCCTTTTCACACCCAGACAGCACAGTGGGAAATGCCAGGGAGTTTGGCTTCAGCAGGTTAAGCTTGAAAAGTCAAGTTCTGGGAATCCACATTGCAGAAGCTTTATATGTAAATGTAAGCAAAAGGATTCATCTCACCTAACTTCCTAAGTCTTAAACATCTACTGGAAGATGCTTAGATTACAGATGCTCCTTCTATAATCAAGAGACAGACATCTCTACAGACATCTTCACTGGATGGATTTCTCACCTTCACACTGTTCACTGTAGAAGGACTTTGGAAAACTAAGATAGCTAAACACATATTTTTTCAGATGCTAAAATAGATTCTGCTCCAAGCATGGCAACAGCTTTTTGGACTTTGCCAAAGATTAAGTTCTTCACATGGACTTAGCTATTGAGATGTCCTGGTGCAACAGCATTTTCAAATGTGAATATTTCTGAACATTCCTGCTGTAGAGATATTACATAAATGCTTCCTGAATTGTAGCTTGTTTAGAAATGAAGTGCATACCTTAGCTGATATCCCTGGGGGAAGGGGATAACCAACAAACACCAAGCAGCTAAGTTTCTCCTCACATAACTTTTGGAACACCTCAAACCAGGGTGAAGTTATGTTTCTCTTCAAGATGTTGGCAGGATAGTGAAAAGACTTGTGTGGAGGAGGTGAGAAATACCTTTCTAAATGCTTAAAAAACCAAGTAAACTCTCTGCAGTGACGACCCATATTCAGTGACTCTGGATTATTTGTTATGCTAGTCTGAACTGCTGTTCTGAACCAGTGATACAGGCAGAGCTGTGGCTGAAGATGAGAAAACATACAGATATTGCCCACATAAGCTGCCTTAAATTTTTAATTAAATTGGAGCAAATGTTTCTGCAGTTAGAGTCCACTTACAAAATTCAAGTAGTTGGGTGCACTCTCCTGAGAGTTCAGAGACAAAAAATATGACTGAGAGGACCTCTGCAAGGACTCTGGACATACAAAGTCCTCTCATAAAAGCCTTTTTTTCAGGAAGCACCTTACAGATTCAAATAAACACACAAAGGATGAGATAACTGGTGTGGGTCAGTTCGTTAGCTTCACTCAATGGTGCCCAGTGGCTGTTACTCTGAAGAGCAGATTACAGCTTTGCACATTCAACTACCATATTTCTGGTCCAAATTCCCTGGGCAAAGAGGCACAATGCCGTCTCAGTGGGACACCACAGTCCAACCCAGGTAGTCTGAGAGCTCCTCAGTAGTGCAGCAGGTCCCAGAGACAAGTCTGACCCCTACTCCAATTTGTATCTTGTTCATAAATGCTGTAAGCAATTTCATTGAGGGGGGTCATGCTAATGATATAGGACTAATTAATAACATTCTTCTGCTATGTTTTCTACGTAGGAGCTCAAACAGGTCACCTCAGGCTGCCTTTTTTTCCTGTGCCTTGCCATCCTAAAGACTGGAAAGCAAACACAGCAAATACACTTAACTGAAACACATAACACCTTAAATGAAATACAGTCTAGGCAAATTAAAGAGATACAGGGAGAGAGATTGTAGTTATGACCATTGAACATCAGATGTAGCAAGTACACTTAGTAGAAAAGGTGACAGAGAACTGTGTATTGCAGGGAACCTAACCGATGAAATTTAAAGCATTTTCTCCACAGGAATATACTGATTATGAGGTCAGAGTAAAAGGAAATTCACAGATTTTCCCAACATGCTTAATGAGACATTACCTCCAAGATTTTTTACAAATACATAAAGACAAAAAAATGTTGTTCTTTGTTCACTTTAAATTGGAATACCTATATAAATATTAATATTATAGAATAATCTGCTTCAACACTTCCTTCTGTATTAGGGAAACTGTTGCACTGGACTGTTCTTTTGCTGAAGAATACTACAGTATGTCTACAATTATTACATATCTCCTACTGCCAGACCTTATAATGATAAAAGATTTAATTGAAGGAGTAAGTTTGTGGCAACAGTCTTCAGTATATAGGGCCATAAAGGCATATATGGTATAAAAGCAATTTTTAAAAAAAATTAAAATAAAATACAATTAACTTCAGATGTTAATTGCAATCCCCTACTTTTTTCTGTTTTAACTGCAAGTGTAGTGATCTGGAAACTGCTGGCAAATACTGACTGTAAATTGACTGGCACCATGCTGTTCTTGTATCTTTTGTACAGAAGAAATTTCAGCAATGGAGTTCTGCCTAGGAGCTGCTGTGATATCATGAACTGCACAATGAAGCCCTAAGATGAGCCATTGAAGTCTGTAAACCATTATAATATTACTACTTTGTCTAAATCATAGAGCCTAAAAGGTCTAATAGATCAGCACATTCATCTACCTGCCAGGACTACCCATGTTCTGAAACTTCACAACAATTCAAAGAACAGCAAATAATAGAGATTAATGAGCAAAGAACAATGTAGTTATTGCAGAGGAGTTGATTTTTGAAACAAAACAGAATTTAGCTAAATAAAGTGGAAGCTATTAACTGTATCATTATTGCTATGGAAAGGCAGTAGCAACTGTGTAATTTAACTAGGTCCATTATGCAACTTTTTTTCTATTTCATTCCTCATCTATTAAACTAATCTCTGGTTTTAGGGGGTTTGAAAATGAATTAAATGGATTAAAAATGCAGCTGAAAGCCAGGATTATTTAAGGAATGGAGAACAATAGGAAAGCATGACAAAGAAAGATCAGCCATTTGACAATGAAGCAACATCCTGAGACTGAAGCACAATACTACTGAGTAAGCATTTGAGAAAATGTTTTATTTCTTCACCCAGGATGCATTGTCTTTCCTCTTTCTCCTCCTCTCCTAGCAGTGGGCTTTGGTTTGCTGTTAACTTAGAGAACTTTAACTTAGGTTTTCCTAAATGGACCAAGAACTCAATTTTTAATGTAGCTCTGTAATTATATGTCCTACATTTATAGTGTATACTGGATGGCCCTGTTTCATCCCACTTAAATATCAGCAGCTACCTGTGGACTGTAGGACCCCTAAGTGCCCCTGACTGTCAATGGAGAGAGATGCTCCAGCAGCTGACAATTCAAAGCCAAAATACAGCTCACCTGGAGATCTGTCATCCTCCGCTGATTGTAAAGGAAATCTAAATTGTTACACTTAACACAGGTGGTTGAGTTATGTGGGAGGATTCCCATCCAACTCAGTGTGTTCTGCTTTTACAACTCCTCCTACCAGAAGGAGGTTCAAAAGGGTCTTCTCTCCACAATGTTTGTTACATGTTTAAAAAGCTGTTCCTACCATAGTTTTCCAGGAGCATGAGTATTTCCAGGCAGTATTTACCTGGCTATAATGCTAGCTCACTCCAAATAATGTCTTGTTACATAATTATCAGAAAAGAATCACTTGTCTATGCAATAGACATGCTGCAATCATGCAAGCCCCAGAATTTTTAATTTTCAAAGATACCATGGTGCCTATCAGGATATAAGGAATTTTCCCCTTATTTTTTGATCACATGCACTAAGTCATTGCAATGCATAGGAGCAGTACAGCACTGTCAGTTAATTTAATGCAGCATTTCAGCAACAGAAGTCAGGTACTTTTGAAGATTTGGAAAATATATTGAGAGACTATATATATTTGAAAGTAACACCTTTTCATTTAGGCATGTAAAACCAGTGTTACCCTTTTATCTAATTTCCTGCTCCTTTCACTAGAGATTCTGTTATGGCTTCTTTCTGTTAGGAACTGGCAGTTCGGTAGTTCAGCAGACCAAAAAGTAATGTAATATTTTGCAAGTTTTGTTGGAAAAGCAGTATAATAGTGGTATTAATAATGAGGAACATACTCATACTATGACTGGACTTTACGAAATTAATGAAAAATAAAAGTCTCAGTCTGCCCACTGTTCCATTTGTATAATCCTTAGTGATTAATGAGAGCCGTATACATTCACCTTAAGATACAATTGAGTCTTGTCATGGAGTTGAATCTACTAAGAAGCACCAATTTTCTTCAAATTCACTTACAGGAATAATTTAGACTCAGATTTAAATCATGCTCTGCAAAAGAGGTCTGATGTACTTTCCCAGTTGGTGGACAACAGAAAGAGATGGGTCTAGTTTGGAGCCCTAGCCAAAATACATCTTCATTTTAGAAGGTTCAAAACACAAAGCTGATCCCAAATGAATTAGATTCTCCCTCAAAAAAAAAAAGAGTTTCCAGCTCTCAATTTTTCCTTCAGAAAAATCTGAGAAGGGAATAATTCTTTAGAACATTGCCATTCTTACTTGTATAACTCAATTTAAACTTGATGGAGAGAAAAGTTTGGCCTGACACAGTTATTAAATCAGCATTTGATCATCACTGAAATTCATTGGAAACTTTCTTTAATCTTAGGTATTTAAGAGGTCTTAAGTTTTATTTGTTGTGTTTCAGGATACCTGACTTGACTGCAATGACTGTGATCACAATTTCACCTTCCAGGTAAAAATAAATTGTGCTTTCCAACAATTTGGTGTTTTCCCACTTTTTTCATCTACTCCATTCTTTTGCTGTTCTTCATTTTTGCTTAGTCTAACATTTGTTGTGGTTTATTTTTACGATACACATATATTTGGGGTAGAATTATAATCTGAATACTGAGTTTATGGTTTTATTGGAGAAATACATAATTGATGACTGCTCTTACTCTTCTGAGAAATGCCAGTACAAATGGCAGGCTCCAGTTCAATGAATCCTCTGCTGCTTTAACAAAACAAAACACCAAAAGTGGACAAAGAAAGTACAATAGGATAATTTTGTACAGTTTATCCTGGGGTCAAAAATGCTACAAAGGGTGGTGTTTGACTTTCGCATCTGTCATAATCTTATGCTGAAATACCATTCAGATGTCAATAATACTTTGCAAAAATCATGAAAGAGAATACTGTATATAGTCACACTGAGAGGAAATAACACTCTAGAAACTGGAAATTCCTTTTTACTTCTAGGCAGATTTTTCAGTTTATTTATATGTTAAAGAGATCTATTGCCTTTTGAAGTACAGCACTAATAGCTGGGTTAATGTAACTGCCCTTTTCCCATACACATATGTTTTTGAATACTAACACCTACTGATAAACTTTTCAAACTCTGCAATCCCCTCCGATTCTCAGTGTCCTTCTGTCTTCATTTCTGGATGATTGTGACAAAGCATGCCTACTGGAATAAATATAGTTTGTGAATGCAAGTCCACAGGTTTCACTGCTGTTTGAGCATGTATGTAAGATCCCAAAGTTGTGTTTACCTAAGAAAACCCCACTGAATTAAGACTTGTCTAAAAATTTACTATTATTATTTTTATTATCTGTATCTGGATAGGATTTGAAAGAAGTGTTAACAGAGTGAATGACTGAGTGAGGATGGGCATGGGCACGTATTTTAAAGTGAGGCACCCATATGAGCCAAAAGGAAATACCAATACACAGGTACTCCACATTGACATTATTGGCACCACTCTATTAAAGCTTTTACTTTTACCTTTGCTACATTAATGCACAATGTTAGTTTTTCACAAATGATAATTTTTGTTAGATGTAGAACACCTGCTATGAAGTAGCAGTTTCCCAAAAAGAGGACTGGGGCAGGGGGAGGTTGTTGAGTTTTGGAAAGGAGTTGTTTGTGTATTTGTTTTCTTACAATTGGCAAAACTCCAACAGCTATTCTCCAGAAATTTCACAAGAAACATTCATATGGGCAGGAAATCTACTGGCAAGAAATGGCAGATGAAAGAGTTATGTACTGCTGAATGAGAGTTTTGCACCTGCACATTGCCTAAGTTGAAGAACATGCTATTAATATAATAACAATAGCATAATCAGTAGGATGCGTAGTCATCTACCAAGAAGATTTCATTTCAAGACTCTATGGACACTTTTGGCATTACTGCAAAACAAGGAGTTGAGTCAATTTCAAAAGTGCAGTAACTGGAAAGGAAAGGGGGGGGGAACCCCATGCTGAAGCAATTCCTATCAGGATATCACATTTAAAATTAAGACAAGAACTGTGTAACTGAGCCCAGACCAGTCTATTCAAGGTCCAACGACATCAGTGGGATTACAGGCAGAGTTGCCCAGTAAACAGGGGTCAGAGAAATCCTGCTTCAGACTCATTCACTGTATTCTGTTTTATTTCTACTTTATAGAGAAACTTTTTTTTCCCCTCAGGGTCATTAACTTAGACTGGAATAGAGCTGTTCAAAAAACTTCTGTGGAACACTTTTTGGGTTCAGGATTTGGTAATTCATTGAAATCAAAATATTTCCAATGCATAGCAAAACATATCAACGAAGTTTCAAAACAAGTGTTGTCCCAGTTTTGAAACCTGGAAGCTCTGAGGTCTTTAGTTCAAAGGTAGACTACTTGGTGGGCCATCTTGCAATGATAGGCTATCAGTCCTCTACCCTGGCAGTCGGAAGGTTGAGCAATGGTCTGCCAGCCAGGGCCCTGCAGGCTTGCAGAAGAACTTAGCCAAAAAACAACTGTCCCTGAAAAAAGTTTAGATTTCAGTCAACTGCCAAGGTCTCTCTGAAGTTTGCCAAACAGCTTTGCTTTTGAGACTGGCTTCATCAGCTTTTGTGTAGATGTGTGGTTTTTTCCAAATAAATAATTTCACCCCAAAAAAACCATTTTATCTACCTCAGTAATCACGTAGATCATGCAAAATGGTGTACCATCCCTGTATTTGTCCCTGTACCCATGGCGCTGCTTCTGATTTCAGACACAGACAGGTTATTATAGACCTTGGAGATGTGTGACTCAGTCTTTCCAAGCTGACCAACACCTCTGCCACACAGACAGTCCACTCTACTGAATTTCACCTCAAGTGGTTTCTAAGCAGCCATAAGGAGGTAATGCTCACTACTTCCCTTGGTGAGAAGGCTGAGACTTGGCCAACATTGCTTATAAGGAATTTGAGCCCCTTCCGACGGGGATCTGAAGCACCATGAAGTAAGAGAAAACACAATTGTGAAGAAATTATTAAAATCAACTAAACCAGTATCCATTAAAAACAGTAATACAAAAATATGAAACATATATTGCTATCTCGTATCTGAGAATTACGGTATATCAACCCAGAGCATACAACATAAGAGCCCTATGGGGGTATAGGGAATGCATTGCTGAAACTTTGCACGGCCGTGGTCCAAGAACTGCTGTCCAGAAACACTTGCTGCCCAGCCCAAGTTTTTCCTACATGATAGATAGGTTTGCATTCATTGAAAGTCATGGGAGCAACATACTCATCTGGAATTTAATCCATCAGAAGGCTAAAATCCTGAGCATTGCCTGTGAACTGGAGACGACAATGCACCAACATCCCTAGAAAACCATGTGGTGATCAAAGATTTTATACTTCTACAGACAAAAATGGTTTAGGGGCTGAGCCACAGTGGTTTATTCATATATTTACGGAGCAAGATTTTTCAACAGTCTCCATACTGGCAAAACTACTGCTTTCATCTAAATAACACTTTTACTATCATCTTTAAAGACAGATAAATCAACAGCAGCAATGTATTCTGAGGTTTGTTTTCTCTCCTTTATTCACTGCAAAATCCAAAGAGTTTCTAGGAATACCAAGTAGGAAAAGCCATTCTAAATTGCATGTTTATTATTTTGATGTCATTTGAACAACTAACCTATAAATTTTATAATTTTATAATTTTGCTATTAGAAAGAAGAAATAAAAATTATATAAAACTTGTAAAGAGTTCTCTTCCAGATTGCTGACAGTCAGTAAATGCCTCAAAAAATCTCTCCCACTTCTTCACAGAGATTAAAATTCATCCGTCCAGCAAAGTGGACTATAAAATCAGCATATGTGCCCCAAAATGAGTACAATTTTCCTTTGCAGTAACATAGCTAAAATGCATTTGTGGGACAGCAGGCTGGCACTGGGCCCTGAAAGGTATTCAGCATTTTGTAAAACAAAGCAGCTATCTGTAATCTTTTTTGTTTCCAGATAATAAAAGGAAAGTTTCATTTTGTGACTGTAAGAAAAAAAGTTAAAGTAGTACAGCTGTAAGCAGCAATCCAGTCCACTTGTGGTTTAAAGAGCTCCATGCCTACTGTACATAAAATAATATCCTGGTATCATTAGCATAGACAACAGCTTGTTTTCAATTTGGCTGCAGATAATGAAATTATCCCCCAAATTACCATAAAGTGGAACAAATAAACACAAAAGCAAAGTCTTTCTTTTTCTTTCTCTTTTTTTCCCCCCTTTCAGCAGCACTGGCTTTCAGCTATTTAGAATAAAAGCAAGGCTTCTGTTTTTCCAGAGCTCCAGTTTGACCTCAAGCAGATAAAGAACATGAAATGACAAACACGCAGCAAAGAGTTACTGTGTCCTTCCCCCCTGGCCTCTGTTTACATTAGGAAATGTACCCGGGGAGGAGGGAAGGGGAGGCGGGAGGGCTGCCTTTCAGCGCCGCGCTCGGCTCCGCTGGCTCCGGCTGGAGCTGGCCGCTGTTTCTGAGTAAGCTTACTCCGCTCCAGATGTGCCGCGGCTCCAGCGTGGCTGCCATGTACAGTAAATCGGCATCTGAGGGCTCGTCAATCTGTGGGGTAGAGCAATTGCGGTCTCGCCAGGCCGCCCCACTGGCACAAACAGACATTTGCGCCGCTGAACTGGAAAAGGAGGAGGAGGAGGGAGAGGAGGGAAAGGGGCGACAGGGAGGGGAAGGAGGCAAATAACGGGAGGGCAGTGTGTGAAAGTTGAGGGCCTGGAAGGTGTCCATTCCCGGGAGGAGAAGGGGAAGAAATAAACACGAACAGCCAACGAAGGAAATGTTCTTAATGCGTTTGTAAATTTACTTGTAAATGTTTTACACTTAGAGAGAAAGGGGAATGCTGCGTATCGTTTGGCAGTGTTGGCTGTCTATAGGTCCCTATGGATATACTGGTTTAGTACGACTTGTAACACGGGTAAGAGAAACATAAAATAGCTGGGAAAACACAGCCAATTAGTCATTACACGTAGATTGTAAAAACAAAGAGAGAGGCAGAGACAGAGAAATAAATGCCCTTAGCAAATTGAGTCCCTCTTGTTTATGTCTCTGCAACATGAGCGTGAAAAGCAGAGGCAACTTGCAAACCAGTCAATGCTCCCATTCAAAATCCTTCAGGATTTCCTGATGCTCACAAGATTTACCTATTTGCTGTCATTATAAAAAACAAATTGTTTCACTAATCAGGCAGTTTGCTTTGGACCCAACCCCAGTTGTACAAACTCCAAGTTGAATGTTCATTTCTGATCTCCTGCTGCCTACACAGCCATTGCTAACTGAGTTTTAATAGGATGAGAAAATAATCTTTTTTAGTGGGTTCAAATGAGCTACCCAGCTTCAGGCTGACTATAGCTGTGTTTTCCTATTTTTTTTAGCAATTCTGAGGATGAAAATGCCTGCTCCCCCTCCCTTCTCTTCCAACAGCACCAAGTCTAGGAATGTAAATAAGTGTTAAATTGAAACACAGAACAAAAATGGGTCAGATTTAGTGTAATTGAGTCATAGTTAAATTTAGGCTGCTTTTATTTGCAAGTGTGCACTTAACAACAGTTCTATACAGCATCTCTGGGTAGAATGAGTTGCTTCATTTATTTATATTTTTATTGTGGTTGTGCCTGAAATTGTCAGCAAAGGTTCCCAGTCCCATTGTGCCAAGCACTCCCAAAAATGAGGTTTGCATTTTAAAGACTCTCCTTTGCCAGAGAGGCTATCCTCAGGGTACCATCTGGGTTAAATGGCAGCACCTTAAAAAGACACAAGTATCATCAGCTGTTCCAAATTTTCAAAAATTGTGAATCAAAGCTGAAAAAACATAAGGCATAAGATTTTCCAGTGGCTATATGTAGCAACTTTTCTCCTAATTTGTGAGTTTTCAAAGCCTCCCAACACACTGTAAGATTATGAAAGTGTATTTTTTAAAAGGAATGCTCAGATGCTTGCAGTATCCCTTGATTTAAGGACTGAAGGTTTAAAAATAGCAAATACCGTTGGATTTGAAATAAAAATATAAGACTTGGCAATATAACATACAATGGGACTTGAATTTTCCTTAGCACTCCATTCACAGGGTGGGGTAGTAAGTTGTTTTCCCTCTAGGTAAAATTAATCCTCTGAGGTATAAGGTGTTCTGATTCTGGCCACAAAGAACACACGTAATCATACACAATTGAATAATTAAAGTAAATACGATTATTCTTATGCACAAAGTTCATACTGGGTTTTCAAACACTGGAAACACTGAGATCATTATCTTAGATGCCGGGCAATGGAGAAGCTCTAAAAGCCCCCAGCAAGCAAGCAGGAATGTATCTGCCACTGAGGACAAGTCCTTGCACAAAGTATATGTGTCGCATTACCAGCTCTTCTGTGAGGACCAGAAGAAAACATGCTGCCTCTCACTTTTTCTCATCCCAGTGTCCAGCTCATGCCCCAGCTAGCCCGCAAAGACAGGTTTCATCATTTTTTTATGCCTTGTACAGTCATTTATAGCACGACAAAATGGATATAAAGCAAGTGCATTGAATCAGGATGTCAAGATTAGGATCAAAATTACCTCAAAAACTGACTCTGGCCAAAGCACTGCTAAATGCACAGCAGGGACTTCCCTTATACTGACAGAAATACAAACTGGATGATTGAACAGGTGTTTTCAACAGCTAGCATTTCCACACAGAAAGGCAACACAGGCTGGTCTCATTAGACAGTATCCAAATTTAGCGAGGAATGCGACTTTTCCTACCCCATGTTGAATGAGTGGCCCAGGAGAAATGTGATACTCAGAGGACACCAAGAGCAGCACAGTGCTTAGCTCATCCACCACAATAATGGCACTAATTTGAGAATAATTGAGTGTAAAGCTGATAATAGTTGTCTGTAAAGTATTGTGTATGATGGTAAGATGATATCAGACAATGCTAAGTGACCATGGAGGAATGTATCTAGAAGCCAGGACACAAAATGAGTGAAGCATGAAGAGGGTGTTGAAATTGAATGGATGAGATAGGAGCAGTAGAACAAATAGCGTGTTCCCTCTTCAGAGAAGTCCCTCTCAGTATTATGCTCCTAACTCACAGCAACAGTGCTCTTCCACTTTAGTTTGAGCCATGTTTTTACAATGTAGAATCAAGCCATTGTGTATCACAAGTGCAGACTTAACCACAGGTTTAGTGGTCAGAAAAGCAAATTTCCCTGACCAAAGTTCAAAACAAAAGACAAAATTAACTAATAATCTTACTAAAGTATTATAAAATATTCTTGCCTTAAAGTCTCAATTAATGTGAAATGCCTTCTTGCAAGACAGCAGGTGCTAATGAGTCAAGAAAAATTACTTGCAAAATAAATCCTGGTTCATATTTCCAATGTAACTGCCTTTTATTCACACATTAGAATCTTGGATCTGCTATTTTCTTTGGGTTTTCTTTTCTGCACATTCCAATGCATCTAACAACTGAAAAAAGGACAGTACTGTCCAGCCGTTGTGTGGGCAGATGTTGTGTAAGTTTCCACAACAGGTTCTGCCAAGCCCTCCTCTTACACGGACCTCTGACACCTGTATTATTTGGAAGAATCACTTTCTGTATCAGTGAATTTCCCTGAGGGACTGAGGCAAGAAGAGCAACAGAGAATCTGGCTGCTAAGCCATCCTGCATAGTATAAAGGAATACAACTATCCTTCCCTGCTTAAGCAAAATTCAGCAGCCCAAGGTTCCAAGGAAAACAGAAGTCATTCAACTCAAGCATCTCCTAAGAAAGTAGAGATTAACAAAAATCTCTTATTTATCCTGTCTACGGTCATTTAAAATACAATAAAATCTAAATAAACTGCAAGAATAGGCTCTGTTGTAATTGAAATTATGTATAACACAAACTGCAATATTGGCATGTCTGTTGAAAAAAGAAGTACTGGTAAGACCACTGGGCTTATATATGCCAAATGTTTAACATCCCAGTAGCATGCTCTTTATGATGCCTTTGACACCTGCAGAGAAATTACATCAAATCTCTATCATCAGTATTAGGTAATGCACTAGAGTTCAATGTTCAAAACATCCTGTTCTTTACATAGCCTCCTGTCTTACACAAAAGCAGTTAAAAATAATAGAGCTTGTTCTAGAGCCAGATTTACATGCTTGTGTTTGTAGACTTTGTAAGGCTCATCTTGCAAGGCTCTTTTGCTATACCTGTGGGCTGGGAAAGTGAAAGCAAGAGAAGGCACAAGTGGAAGAAAAGATTGTGAATGGATTGCTAGGAATTGCTTCAAGCTCTCACAAAAAATTAACTTCAATCATTGCATTTACGACAATTAATTTACTTTTCTCAAAAGTGATATTAATAAGAAGTGAAACTTGTAAGAAGCGAGTAACAGAATGAGGATCCTGTAGCTGGATTGGAGATTGATTAAAGTCAGGGGATATTTATATTTGTAGTTTGAAATCTAGAGGCTTGGATCAGCTAATTAGTAAGATAGATACCATTTGCAAAACTTGGATGTTGATGCTGATGCAGATTTTGAGCTCATCAATTGTTTGGAAAATTTAGAGGAGAGGAAGCTTGGCTCTCCTCTCGACTTTCACACTAGAAGGCTCTAGTTGTCTTCAGTGATGAAAGAAAAATTGCATAGGAGGGGAAAAGAAAGGAAATAGTGGCTCTATGTAGGCTTCTACAGCCTTGCTATGTAACATGTACATTGCAATTACCACAGTGCCACTATTACAAAACTGTGCAAGTAATAGGCCACTCCTTACTGGGATGGTTCCTGTTGTTGAGGGAAATATGTGCAGAATAATCCAATTCACCAGCACCTTTACGTTTTTGTCACATTCATGAGTCCTATCACCAATCTCTTTGCAATCAAGAGACAAAGCTATAATTCTTTGCTTTATTCTTGTTTTCACAAGCTATTGAGAGCTGTTTGGTTCTTCAGGCTGTTTATGAGACAGCCATTTGCACTGCAAAGCAGCATATTGATGGTATGATGAACTGGAAATAAAGGGACCTTGCTCAGCACATCAATGACGTCTGCTGCCAGCTGCTGGCCTTGGAAGCACTTCTTGGGCACAGATTGTATTTACAGTTACCAAGTCTAAAAACTGTAAAGACCTTCATTCTTGCTTAATAAGGTGGTTTGAGATCACAGATGAAAAGTACCAGGAAAAAATAACAGTAATTTGTACAAAAAATAACCAGTGCTGCAAAATGAAGAATCAGATCACAAACAAAATGAATTTCATACTTCATTGAGGGGCCTTCAGTTTATATCAGATCAGATCTGAGCCAAGTTATTTTGTCCAAAGACCTATATACAGTCTATTTGTAATGTATCCCTCATAAAGCTCTTCCTCTTATTTCCTGTGAATAGCAATACTGCAAAACTACACAGAGGAAGTGGAAGTTTAAAAGCTTTGCAGAGGCCAGATGGAAAATGTGATAGGAAACTGAAAAACAAACATTTTGTGTTTTCATAGATATTAATTACTCTTAACAAAAGTTAACTTCCATTCATATCTTTCCCTCAGTTTTTTTACTCAGAACTTTTCATTCTTGTACTAACAATTATACACTGCAATGGCTTCTACTACTACTAATAATGAGTCTGGTATATGTTTTATTATCAAAGGCAGCAAAAAGTCATAATTTATGTAGAGGAAATAAGCCAGAATCAATAAAGATATAACCTGTTGCCTTTATTCAGTCACTGGAACAAGACTTCCCATTTAATTTTTACCAAAATGTAGTTGCTTTTACTGTGATTCTCTGGGCATTTTTTACCAAGGTGTTTTTTTTTTTTCTGCAGGAAATAGTGGACAAACTCCAGATCTCTGAAAGAATGACAAAACAGCATGAAATACAGGGTCTCCCACAAGAATGCTAGGGACTTCATCTCTCACAGAGCTGGGAAAGACCAAACAAAATTTACACATGGCCCAAACCCAGACCTGGGTCTGGCATTTGAATAATCCTGGAGTATTTTCAATCCATCTCATTCTGTCTTAGTAAGTGCTTCCTTTTTTAAAGCAGGTTGAACTCAAAAGCTTATCCTGTTAGATCATCAGATTTTGAAATCCTTAGCATCCACCAGCACATCTGAAAATCAGAATACTCATTTTGAGTTGTAAATTCTGAAATAAAAATTTGAACATTTTAAGTCTGTAAAATCAATTTTTTCTGAATTGTTAGTCTTTTGTAGTTACCAGTCACTAACAATTGATGTTGTCCTGTAACTCCTTGCTGATGAATGCATTCCTCTGAATGCCTAATTTGTGAGAGATTTACTCTGTGCAAACATTATCTACAGAGAGCACTTGGTTCTTTCTGAGTCAATTAGATGTGCCTTTTCAGGCACATTTCTGTTGGATGCTGCCAGAAGAGAGTTTTCTTTTTTACCTGAAATGGGAATTCCAAAACCACATCACCTCTGAGAAGCCACAGGGTGGCTTGGAAATAAAATAGTCCTGCAAGAGCAGCCCCTTGTAAAATTGAAATGCAATTTAAGGTGTCTTCAGAGGAATTTCTCCAGCTCTGGAGGAGGGCGATCAGCAATCTGACCTCCAATAAAGACAACAGGAGGAAGCTTCCTTTGAAAGATAGAGGAAATTTTTTTTCTTGAAAAGCATTCTTAGGTGCTGTCTGTTGATACAGTGCAGACTTATCTCCTGAGGTCCAGACAAGTCTGTGTTACTGATTATGCCAATATACCTCATGCAGTCCTCACTGCCTTTATCTCAGAATTGGAAAATTCAAGGAGAGCAACTGAAAAATAAAACAGAACCCTACCTAACAGAGAGTTTTACCATTAGAAGTGTTCAATGAGAGATCTCCCTGCATGAAGTTTAGGAATTGTACTGGTTTATTGGTCTCTGAGAACAATGAGACTGTCAACAAAAAAATGGCCAAATGTGTCTGTAAACCTGATGGATACATTTACAGGCAGATAATTGTATTTGCAATAATGCATTATGTGTGCAAAATGAGCATCTATACCTAAAGTTATACATGAGTTCATGATATTCAACAAAGATAAAACACCAAGTCCTGCATCTGGGATAGTCTAGAGGCCAACTGACTAGAAAGCAGATTTGCAAAAAAAGAACCTGGGGCTCCTGGAAGACAAAGTGAACATGAATCAGCAGTGGATCTTTGCAGCATTAAAAGCCAACCTCATACTGAGCTGTTTTATTAAGAAAATAACCAGCAAGTCAAGGAAGTGATTATTTCCCTTTATTCAGCACTTGTGAGACCACATCTGGAGTACTGCATCTAGTTCTGGGACACTGACAAACCAGAGCAAGTAAAGCTGAGGGCCACCAAGGCGGACCAAGGGCTGGAGTACGTGACTTGAGACAACAGCTGAGCAAGCTGGGTTCGTTTGGCCTGGAAAAGAGAGAGCCAAAAGAGTGTCTCACCACCATTGTCACAGCCTAAATTATTCAACAACTTGATATTAGTACACAAAACTTCCTCTATTACCATGGCTAACCTGTCTTCCTTCTCACATCAGAAACAGTAAATGCATTATCTGTGAGTATATGATTTGTGGGACAAAGCGACCCACTGCTGGGGCAGAGTCAGACTTAAAGAAGACATGGAGTCAGGCCAACCACATGCCTCAAGCAAGCCAGAGTACTGCAATAAAATAACCAAATCCATCCAAACTACAGTAAAAATTCCCATGACTCAACCACCTCCACAGCCTGTCAGCTCTACCTCCTACTCCACAGCCCTAACACTAGAGCCCAAGCTACTGGATAGTTCAATTCAAATATTGTGGTTATAGTGGCCCCCTCCAAGCTCAAGGTCCAGATCCATGAATCCTGCTTTAATCTACTCCTGAGAATGTGTGTATTTTTTGGTCAGAATTTTGGTTGTCTATATTTGGAAAGTCTCACCCACAGTCTCTAGCTGACTAAAGGAAGCCAACGAAAATGCAAAATGTAGTGGTTACCAAAGCTGAAATCCTCCCTCATTGTGACTGTTCCATACATATTTGTGCATTGTTTATGTGCCTACCAAACCTCTAGGAACTCAGTCTCCTCCTTATTTCCTTTATAGGGAAGGGATGAGAAAGAGTCCATTTCTATGGAATTCCCCAGATACAATCTACTGCAGAGTACATCTTTAATAAAGGATTTTTCTATTTACTTGTTTCACCCAGAGCAGCTGGTCAGTCATGTCAACTCTGGGGCATGTCAACTAATACTTATTATTTCATAATCTGAAATATTTTGAATAATATTGTCTTGTCCCTTCCATTTGTATTACATTACATGGGAGTTTGGAAGTATGTTTGCATTATACTATAGAAATTTAAGGGAAAAAATATTTATGAAGCATTAGAAGACAATTGAGTAGAACAGACAGTTATAAAAATTTTAATAAACTTCTGTATAAAAGATTATGTTTCATACTGGTAAAGGATCAGGCTAAGAAAAAGACTGAATCATGCTCATATGAGGTAAAACTAGTGAATGACAATGAAGGAAAATGTATTAAAAGCTACAATTAGCATTTTTTCCCCTCCAAATCTCAAAGCACAGAACTCAATAGGAACTTATTGATTTCAGTGAGAAATGGTGGCCCTCTAGTCTCATTGTCACAGTTGGAAAAACTGAGACATGAAAATGTTAAATGAGTTGCAGGATATTACCCAGCAAATGGCAGAGCTGGGAATACTACTCAGCTCCCCTGGAGACCAGTCCATGCATCACCCATTGCACCACTTCCTCATACTAGAAGGCAGCAACAGAGCACAAATTTCAGAGATTTTGTTTAATGAGAATGGAAGATGAAGAGTTCTGGAGGCTCACCTCTAAAGTATAGGCATGCTGCGCTTGTTTGGCTTTATATCCAATATGAAACTGCTGACACTAAAATATGAACATGTCTTTACTCATATGCAGAGTATAAAAGGAAGAGTCAGAGAATAAGGAAGGATCACACAGAAAAATTATAATCCAATTCAATTTAAAAATAAACATCTAGCAATGCAGATTCTGTGCATTGGCTCAGGAGTCAAGTTTGCAAATCACAATCAAATGGGATTTAAACACTGTTTCTTCTAAAGTGGTTGAATCAACTACTTGGCTGATGAAAAAGGAATAAAACAGGAGGGGGTGGTGTCTTACTTTACATTAGGTGTCTACCAATCCTGTTTTTCACAGATTACTTCTTTTCAGTTTGAAATAGGTGGTATCAGACCCTCTAATAGAAGACATGACTTGTAGCATGATAAGTTATGTCTCACTGATGTATGGGTGGCATATAACTAAAGTAAATAATTTTACATGGAGGAAAAGGACTTCACACAACAAGACATTTTAGTTTATGGTGAAAAGACCTTTACTAGACACTGCACATGGTTTATATAGGGTTAAGGCTACGTTCTATTGGCTAAATTGAACCTCACACCATCAAACTACAAATCCTAATTGGTTATAATCCATATCTCACAAGTCCAGTGTTTTGATGAAATCATCCTGACTGTTTTCAGGTACATCTCTGGAGTCCAGGGGGAAACCTGAAGAGTCCTCATGAGAAACTTCGGGGGAGTTGCTGAGAACTCCCAGGAAGTGATTTCTCCTTTACCAGTCAACAGCAGCTGTGGCCTTGTTGATTCTTAGCTGGTAGCTGCTTCAGTCTTACAGGGTCCATATAGATCTGAATTGCTCACGTTTCATTTCTTTGTACCAGCATATCACTTTACTCCTAAGACAGATGCACTGACTTTGCAGCTTATTCCAAAAAGGATATTTTAAACATTTAAAATTATTAATATGAAACCATTTTCGTGGCAAGTACTATTTGATAGTTTCCTCTCACTGGGGTCACTGCTGCACATGATTTCTTATTGGCCGCCCGTCTTAGGTGGTTCTGTATCCTCAGGAGAACACATAGCATGGGACAGGGCTATAAGACAGCAGCTAAGGCCAAGACTATCTGACATGGTTGCTAACTTCAAGTTATTTAAATTAAAGGACATTGTAGATATTTAACAGGTTACTGCAAGTGAAGGCAGTGTGTGAATGGCAGAGCAGCAAAAATATTATAGGATTCATATCTTACAGTTCAGACATTTCAGATGTCCATGATTCATGGACAGAAAATTCCTGCTCTTCAATTCCCTTAAACCTTCTCACTTTGTTGCTTTAATACAAATCAACTATATAATCTAGCTTCAAGACTGCTACTGGGAAATAAATTTTACTGACACTTCAGACTTAGAGCATTTCAAACTTTCCCTCTGATATTAGTCTTTGAAATCTTTTAAATAAACTTGTAACTTTGACATCCCAATCCTTCAGCAAACACTTTCTCCTTTATGACATTGTACTCATTACACTGTTCACACCTCTTGGGAGCTTCACTTTTGGACTGGGTTTGGCTTTATTGTTCTGTTTGGTTTTTTTTAATTGCTATTCTGCAGCTGTGTAATATATGAGAATAGAGGGTGCTAAACACTGCACAGCTGAAGCTGAAAATAAGTTAAGTTAATGGAATGAAGTGAAGGTGATGACACTTTTTTTAACACAGAAAGTCATGAGATATTTTAAACAATATGTTTTACACAAGCACAAAAAAAGAAACCTTTCATTTTTTCCAAAAGAGTCTCTGGTCAAAATGCATTCCCACAGGAGAACATATAAAAAAAAATCCTGACCTCTATTTAATGACTTCATGAATTCACACAAAGTGGGATAACATTTATGCTTCTAAAATCCCCATGAAGTAGCAGTCCTCCCTCCCTTCTGCTGCTAAAATCGTTTATATTGCTGGTAGCTGCTTGAAATTAAAGAGTTAAAATGGAGACGACTGAAAAAGAGTAAAGCATATGTTATATGCAGCACATTACTTGCTCACTGGGCTTCCCAGGGGCCAGTGAAGTTTGGGAACCACTTCTGTAAAGGAAATGTATATGGTGTCAAATTATTGACAGTCCTGTGTGTCAGCTCCATCTCTGCAACTGATTAGCCCCAGAATGACTTTGGCCTCACATAGTTTCTTACAAACATTATTTACTTGGGCTTCAAAACTTAACTAGGCAGGACTGTTATTTCCAATTTACAGATAAGTCCTAAGTGCAACAGGGTTAACAGCGACTGTAAGGGGAGACATTAAAAAAATCATCAGGAACGAGAACAAAATTCAGTCTCCCAATCCTTGCCCACTTAACCATAACGTCCACACTCTAAACCACTTAGATTACAAAAATGAAAATAAAAATTAAGCTCCCTCCCTGAAGCAATTTATGATGCCTAAGTAAGCATTGTAATTTTTAGAGCTACTGTGCACCTGCAGCTTCCAAATAGTTTCCAAAGGTCACCTATTTATCCTAATTTTTCCAAGCTTCAGGTTCTTAAGTCTTTCAAAACATGGAAAGAACAGCTACTTGTCTCCCAGTCTTCCTGAACATTAATGCCAATGAGATTCTTTTCTTTGACTTCAGCAGCTGTAAGGCTTTTCTCCCATATTCTTTTGCTTCAGTTTTGGAGAGCGATTGTCTAAGGGTGGATAAATGTCTGCTTCAAGACAAACTGTTGTGTTGAGAATCACTATCTAGTCATTACCACCCATGCACCACACAATGCAAACAGTAAAGATGACAAGCAAATAAAACAGCATAAAAATAAAGAATAATAAAACAGTACAATCATCCTAACAGCAATGGCTGGAAATTCATCTTGGAAGCCTTAACTGCTCCTGTGGCACAGAAGCTAGGAGGAATTGTTCTGTGCCGCGATGGTGTTGCCCAATAACCCATTCTGTTTAAACTAACAGAGCTGTCTAAATTATCCTGCCTTGTGTTCTGTTTTAATTGAATGTTTCATTTAAAGAGAGGATAAAAAAGGCTAGCTGAGATCCAAGCTCAATTGCCTGCCGCTATGACAGAAAAAAGTACTGATCAGAATATTTCTCTGCAGAATGAAATGTGTATTCTCCTGGGCTTTTAGCAATAGCAAAACAAGTTTACATTTCTGTCTCTTAATAAGATTCTGTCCTCTAAGTCATTAACAGTTCCTTGATCCCTTCTCTTATTCCTGCACCCTTTATCTTATTTATTGAAACTTGTAATATAAAACAGCATTTCTTCACCTACTGTCTTTTTGAATTGTTGATTTTCTGGAAAATGGCACCAGTGCAAGGTTTCAGAGCATTTCCTCTGCATAGCAGTGGTGTTTCAGTCACGTGTGGATGCTCTTAGATACCAGCTATCATTTAGGGCCATCAGGGGCAACCTGGGGAGCCACATACTGAGTCAGTGCAAGTGAGCACAGCACAGTGTGAACCTCAGGAGCATCGGGCAGATTCACACTAGGCTGAGGATTTGTCCATGTTACTGTTTCCAGCTAAAATTACATTCTTCCCCCACCACGCACTGGAAAATTAGAGACTGCAGACCTTTTTAAACACACTTATGGATGTAGAAAACCCTTTCATAAGGCAGGGAGGGCAGAGGAGGAGAGATTTCTTCTGAAAGGTTGCATAGAATGGGATTGGAAGTGCCAGCACTTTTGCCCCCTCGGTGTCACATTCCTTTCCCAGGCCCAGAGGATGAGGCAGTCTTTGAGCCACACTGGCTGGGAAGGATCGCATTGCTGAACAGGGACAGGAAAGGGAATGTGGTTTCCTGAAAGGTTTCCAGCAAGTACATGGGAATGGAGATCTTGAAAGAGACATGGAGCTGGAAGCACTTCCTGTTGTAGTTTGGGATTATTATGTAAATTCTCTCCCCTGCCACTTAACTGCCCAGGCCAGCGGTTGACAAAAGAAGTAGTTAACTGTAATCGCTGGGGTGGGGGCAGGTTTGTCTCTTTTGGTTTTTTTTTTGGATATTCTCCTCAGTCTTGGCTCGGCGGAACGGGGGAGTGGGGGCTCCAAGGAGGCAGGCTGCCCGGCTGGTTACTGCTGGGGTTTTTTCCCTGGCTGTCTTGCCGCTGCCTACTTCGGATTACTTTTTCCTGCCGTGCTGCTACCTGCCTTGGATTTGCTGCTGGTCGCTCGTACCTTTTCTGCTTCTTGGACGGGGAACACGAGGGAAAGAGACTGAGTCCATCTGAAAGCCCACTGCTCGTCTGTTTCGCTGGAGAGGGACTGAAACTCACTCTGCAGCCAGCGGGCTGTGACAAGGACACTTAAGTATAACCTTTTCTCCCGGAGGAAAACCTGCTGGGTTTTGTTGTTGTTGTTTTTTTTTTCCTCTTATGGTGTTGGGGAAGTGGGTTGCACTAGTCTGTTTACATATATATATATAGCAGTTATCCTTCTTGTATTAAAATTCCTTTTCTTAAATTTGATAAAGAGTGGTGTGATTATTGAGGAGGAGGCCCCTCCCCTGCTTGTGGGTAAAACATTTTGGTTTTTCCCCTCAAACCGAGACATTTCTTGGCGCCCAACGTGTGGGGCTTGTAAACAAAGAAGGATAACTGCTATTTTGTGGCACCATGTGGGTCTTGAGCTTAGAGTTCATCAGGACCATCCTGTATAATATATTGGCTTTTTGTTGGTACAAATTCATGCCAAAAGGAGCGGCAGGTTTAAGTCTTATCAACAAATCAATGAGCAAAACTCAAATAGCCGCAATTATTATTGAGTTCTTACTCTGGATTTATGGTGCCATGAATTCGATGCCTTTGGATGTCATGTGGGTGGTGCTCTCCAGGCTGTTTTCCTGCCGCAACCTAAGCTGCTACCTCTGGGGATTCAGTGATAATAGTACGGACCCTTGGGAAGGAACAAAGGGGAATCTCTTCTCCCAACCCTTTGTCCATTCCCCATTCAAGTCTGCTACAACAGCTTTTGAGATGTTTAAATTCTCCCTGGATGCCAGAGATATCTTGCTCTTTATGGTTTTTCTGCAGGGTTGTATCCCTGCAGCTTACAGAATGTTTGAAGGTAGGGCCAGGGTTTTTCCAGAATGCATTCAGAAACCTAGCCCAGTGAAGGGGGAAAAGCGAGAGAATAAAACCCCTGATGCCACAGTGAAGGGAGAAAAGGATGAGGCTAAACCAGGAGGACAGGCCAAGCCTATGGAAGTTGCCCCTATTCAGAAAAGGAAATATAAGACCAAATTAGACCATCCAGCAGACGATGAGGGGGCTGCTGCACCTCCACAGCAAGCAGACCCAGAGCCTGAGATTATCACTGAGTCATTGTCATTTGATAATCTCCGTAGTTTGCGGAAAGACATTGCTCGACACCCGGGTGAGCCCATCCTGACTTGGTTGATCCGAGTTTGGGACCTTATGGGTGAAACCTTACAACTGGATGGTGCTGAAGCCAGGTTTTTGGGGGCTCTGGCCCAGGACGTGGCTATTGAACAGGTGTTCGTGAGGGAATCAAAGCCCCTTTCACTCTGGGCACGACTTCTAACGAGTGTAAGAGAGAAGTTTGTTTATAGAGAAATCCTGCAGGAACATCATATTAGGAAGACTTGGAAGACGATGGAAGAAGGAATTTTACGTCTGAGGGAGATGGCAATGATGGACGTGCTTTTTGGAAGAGGTGGGCAAGCCAATAATGACCCTGACAAGGTCAGATGCACACCACATATGTGGTGGGACCTTTCACGCTCGGGGCCAGCTGAATACACCGATTTCCTGGCATCCATGTATAGGGAAGAGAACCATGAAACAGTGGGCGCAGTAGCAAATAAGCTCCGGATATATGAAAGCATGACCCACAGCCCAATGCAGGCCCGTATTTCTGCTGTAGAGACATTGGTTGAGAGTCTCAAGACGCTGCCTGCAGAGGTAAAAGCGATCAGAGAGGAAATTAGGGAAAGTCTCCAAGTGGCACCAGTGCGAATGAGAACCTCTGAAGTCAGAGCCAGACGCCCCCCAGCCAGAGGAAGTGGACAGACCTCACGAACTGAGATGTGGTACTTCCTGGCCAAACATGGAGAAGACATGGGACGGTGGGATGGGAAACCCACCCGTGCCCTTGCAGCCCGAGTACAAGAACTGAAGGAGAATGGAAGAAGGTCAGTGAGAGTAAGTGCAGTCCCAGTTTCCCACGGGCAAGAATCTGACCCACAGGAGGGCACCTCCCAGGTGTACTCATCGAGAAAAGGTTCTGACCGCTATGACCAGGATCAGTGTTAGAGGGGCCCTGCCTCTAGCCAGGTAGAGGCACGGGACAACCGTGTCTATTGGACTGTGTGGATTCGATGGCCTGGTACATCAGACCCACAAAAGTATAAGGCTTTGGTTGATACTGGCGCTCAATGCACATTAATGCCATCAGGACATGTGGGCTCAGAAACTATTTCTATTTCTGGGGTGACAGGGGGATCTCAAGAGTTGACTGTGCTAGAAGCTGAAGTGAGCTTGACAGGGAGAGATTGGCAGAAACACCCCATTGTGACTGGTCCAGCCGCCCCATGTATCCTGGGCATTGACTACCTCAGGAATGGATATTTTAAGGACCCAAAGGGGCATAGATGGGCTTTTGGAATAGCCACTGTACAGACAGAAGGGATTGAACAATTGAACTCATTGCCAGGTCTCTCAGAAAGTCCTTCTGCTGTTGGACTGTTGAAAGTTGAGGAACAGCAAGTGCCAATTGCCACCACGACAGTGCACCGTCGGCAATACCGAACGAACCGTGATGCTGTGATCCCCATCCATAAGATGATCCGTGAACTGGAGAGCCAAGGGGTGGTCAGCAAAACCCACTCACCCTTCAACAGCCCCATCTGGCCTGTGCATAAGTCTGATGGAGAATGGAGATTGACTGTGGACTATCGTGGCTTGAATGAAGTTACCCCACCGCTGAGTGCCGCTGTGCCGGACATGCTGGAGCTCCAGTATGAACTGGAGTCCAGGGCAGCAAAGTGGTATGCCACTATTGACATTGCTAATGCGTTCTTCTCCATTCCTCTGGCACCAGAGTGCAGGCCACAGTTTGCTTTCACCTGGAGGGGCGTGCAGTACACCTGGAACCGACTACCCCAGGGGTGGAAACACAGTCCCACCATCTGTCATGGACTGATCCAGACTGCACTGGAGAAGGGTGAGGCTCCAGAACACCTGCAATACATTGATGACATCATTGTGTGGGGGGACACAGCAGAAGAGGTTTTTCAGAAAGGAGAGAAAATCATCCAGATCCTTTTGGGAGCTGGCTTTGCCATCAAACGGAGTAAGGTTAAGGGACCAGCCCAAGAGATACAGTTCCTGGGAGTGAAGTGGCAGGATGGACGCCGTCAGATTCCAACAGAAGTCATCAATAAGATCACAGCAATGTCTCCACCTACCAGCAAAAAGGAAACACAAGCCTTCCTGGGTGCCATAGGGTTCTGGAGGATGCATATCCCAGCATACAGTCAGATCGTAAGCCCTCTCTACTTGGTAACCCGTAAGAAGAATGATTTCCACTGGGGCCCTGAGCAGCAACAAGCCTTTGACCAGATCAAGCATGAGATTGCTCAGGCTGTAGCCCTTGGACCAGTCAGGACAGGACCAGACGTACAGAACATGCTCTACTCCGCCGCCGGGAATAATGGCCTGTCTTGGAGCCTTTGGCAGAAGGTGCCTGGTGAGACTCGAGGCCGACCACTTGGATTCTGGAGCCGAGGCTACAGAGGATCTGAAGCCAACTATACCCCCACAGAGAAAGAGATCCTAGCCGCCTATGAAGGAGTCCAAGCCGCCTCAGAGGTGATTGGCACAGAAGCACAGCTGTTTCTGGCACCTCGACTACCAGTGCTGAAGTGGATGTTGTCAGGACAGGCTGCCTCTACACATCACGCCACTGATGCTACCTGGAGCAAGTGGATTGCCCTGATTACGCAGCGCGCCCGTATAGGAAAATCAAATCGCCCTGGGATCCTGGAAATCATCACAAACTGGCCTGAAGGTGAAAATTTTGGTCTAGCAGATGAAGAGGAAGAGCAGGTGACACGTGCGGAAGAAGCTCCACCATACAATCAATTGCCAAAAGAGGAAATACGCTACGCCCTCTTCACCGATGGCTCCTGTCGCATTGTAGGGACTAATCGCAAATGGAAAGCAGCTGTATGGAGTCCCACACGACAAGTTGCAGAAGCTACTGAAGGAGAAGGTGGGTCGAGTCAGTTTGCAGAGCTTAAAGCCGTGCAGTTGGCCCTGGACATTGCTGAACGAGAGAAATGGCCAAAGCTTTACCTCTACACCGACTCATGGATGGTGGCCAATGCTCTCTGGGGATGGTTAGACCGATGGAAGAAAACCAATTGGAAACGCAGAGGGAAACCCATCTGGGCTGCCGATATATGGCAAGATATTGCCACCCGAGTAGAGAAGCTGATTGTGAGAGTCCGCCACGTAGACGCACACGTGCCCAAAAATCGGGCCAATGAGGAACATCTCAACAACCAACAGGCAGACCGAGCTGCGCAAGTGAAAGTATCACAGACAGATCTGGACTGGCAGCACAAGGGAGAGCTGTTCTTGGCTCGATGGGCCCATGATGCCTCGGGCCATCAGGGCAGAGATGCCACTTATAAATGGGCACGAGACCGAGGGGTGGATTTAACCATGGACATTATCTCTCAGGTTATCCACGACTGCGAGACATGTGCTGCCATTAAGCAGGCTAAGAGAGTGAAGCCCCTGTGGTATGGTGGACGCTGGGATAAGTATAAGTACGGGGAGGCCTGGCAGGTTGACTACATCACACTGCCACAGACCCGCCAAGGCAAGCGCTATGTGCTCACCATGGTGGAAGCAACCACAGGGTGGCTGGAGACACACCCAGTGCCTCACGCCACTGCTCGGAACACCATCCTAGGCCTGGAAAAACAAGTGCTGTGGCGACATGGCACCCCAGAACGAATTGAGTCAGATAATGGAACTCATTTCAAAAACAGCTTAGTTGCTACCTGGGCGAGAGAACATGGCATTGAGTGGGTGTATCATATCCCCTACCATGCACCAGCTGCCGGGAAAGTTGAGCGGTGTAATGGACTGTTGAAAACCACTTTGAAGGCGTTGGGTGGAGGGACTTTCAAACACTGGGATCAACACTTAGCAAAGGCTACATGGCTAGTCAACACTAGAGGCTCTGTCAATCGAGCCGGCCCTGCCCAATCAGAACCCCTTCACACTGTAGATGGAGACAAAGTCCCTGTAATACACCTGAGAGGTATGCTAGGGAAAACAGTCTGGATCAACCCTGCCTCAGGCAAAGGCAAACCCATTCGTGGGGTTGTCTTTGCTCAAGGATCTGGTTCCACCTGGTGGGTGATGCAGGAAGATGGAGAGACACGATGTGTACCTCAAGGGGAACTTATCTCTGGGTAAACAACTCATATTACTGTATTTGTAAACACTTAATTATTTGAAAGAAAATTTAAGTTTAATGTAGAGTATCGGCATGGAAGAGAATTTAGGGGTGGATAATGTTGTAGTTTGGGATTATTATGTAAATTCTCTCCCCTGCCACTTAACTGCCCAGGCCAGCGGTTGACAAAAGAAGTAGTTAACTGTAATCGCTGGGGTGGGGGCAGGTTTGTCTCTTTTGGTTTTTTTTTTGGATATTCTCCTCAGTCTTGGCTCGGCGGAACGGGGGAGTGGGGGCTCCAAGGAGGCAGGCTGCCCGGCTGGTTACTGCTGGGGTTTTTTCCCTGGCTGTCTTGCCGCTGCCTACTTCGGATTACTTTTTCCTGCCGTGCTGCTACCTGCCTTGGATTTGCTGCTGGTCGCTCGTACCTTTTCTGCTTCTTGGACGGGGAACACGAGGGAAAGAGACTGAGTCCATCTGAAAGCCCACTGCTCGTCTGTTTCGCTGGAGAGGGACTGAAACTCACTCTGCAGCCAGCGGGCTGTGACAAGGACACTTAAGTATAACCTTTTCTCCCGGAGGAAAACCTGCTGGGTTTTGTTGTTGTTGTTTTTTTTTTCCTCTTATGGTGTTGGGGAAGTGGGTTGCACTAGTCTGTTTACATATATATATATAGCAGTTATCCTTCTTGTATTAAAATTCCTTTTCTTAAATTTGATAAAGAGTGGTGTGATTATTGAGGAGGAGGCCCCTCCCCTGCTTGTGGGTAAAACATTTTGGTTTTTCCCCTCAAACCGAGACACTTCCCTTCTGAGAAACACTTCCAATCTGCTCCCTGGGCCAAATGCAATAACAGCTCTGACATTATTATTACAAAGAGGGGAAAAGTCATTCTTTTAGCTTGCTGCTGTGATTTCACCATTTTGAAGCCACACCTTCTTTGAGACCTGGAAGTCATATGGTTTAACATGAAAGTCTGCTCACAAAGGATGCATCTCTACTGGCATTTATCACCAAGTCTTTCTGGAGGTGCCATGAATGCTTCTGGCAACACAGAAAATTAACTTATGGATGTTTTGCTGCTTAGGTCCCTCCTTGTATCTCTTGATTTATGTGGAACACATTGACACAAATTGTCTGCAATACATGACAAGCTTTTTCCTACTGCCAGTCATAAGCCAGTATCTAGATACGAGGAAAAATTCACCATGAAAAAGAGCTGTTTTGCCATTTGATGTAGGAAACTTTGGTAGGATCCTTCTACAGCTGCAAACATTCTCCCTTTCCCCACTTAATACACTATACTGCACAACAGATTAAAAGAAATTATTTGAAACATCTCTCTAAACAAGGCTATAGAAGAATATACTTACAAGTGAATACGAACAGAGTTGTGTTAAATATTCAGACTATCACTAGAAGGGTTAGGAAATAACTTATGAAGGAACAAATGAAAAAGCAAAAGCAGCAAGGGACCCAGTTTCTGGTTTACCGTCCAGGAATATGCTGGACTTTGCACAGAAGACTCACAAAACAACTGCTGTTGACAGTACAGAGGGGGAAATATAGCCATTAGAAACAGTATAAATTGTATTGGCATGAATAACGCTTCTCCCCAGACTTTGTTCTAATAAAAAAAAATGGTAGCATTAATTCAGCAACCTCCATTTCTAAATAGGTTCAGTTAAATTGGTAGCATTTTTGTTTAGCTAAGGCCTCAGACTCACTGACTCTCTGGAACCTCCTCTTAGTCTTACCTCTAACCACTTTTTCCAGCCCATGGCAGGGAAAAATGTACCACAGAAGGCAGAGCCAGACACCAGCAGTATCATAAGAGCCTCAACCAACAGTGTCTCAGCAAACTCTGGGCCAGAATCCACCCTTGCACACAGTGAGCAATTCATTTGTTTGGGATTGCTTAAAGAGGCAACTCTTAAGCTGCCAGTTTACTGACACCTGACAGCCATCAGCCTGCAGTGCCTAAGCTGCTATAAAACATGAGTCAGTCAATGAATACTTGATTTTTGGAAAATAGTAGTAATTTAGAACATTCTTTTCACATTTCTGTGTATGCATCACTTACCTCGTGGGTGTTTTGGTTTTGGCGTTTTTTACTATTATTACTTTAACTAAGTATATAAAAGGAATAAGATCACTAAAGTTCTTATCAGTATCAGGAAAAAGTTAAAGATCCTTTTTTTACAGGGTTATATCTACATTCTAAGTAAGGACAGGAATCCCTTTTGACTTTTGAGAAAATACAGCCTTAACTATACAGCCAAAATTGACAGCATACCTTTCTTAAACTTCAAAATACAGGATTTTAAACAGTTGATGGCTATTTTTAGCTGATGTTAGAAGTTCAGGTAACAACTGAGAGACCTAGTTCTGTAGTATTTCTCGGATTGTAGCTAACTCAAACATCTCTGCACTTCACAGTCTCATTTTCATAGAATTTTTTTTAGGAAATAAATACACTTCATTCAGGATGAGGATTTCTTCTTTCAGTTTGATTATTTCAGTCAAATAGAAGCAGACATGAAATCAAAGATTCATAATGAGATATAGAAAATACTTTCCTAAGCCAAAGAACCCATAAACCTCCATCAATTTATGCAAAACACTGTACAAATATTCCTTAGAACACACAGGCTCTTGCAGTCAGAGGTAGGTGTATATGAGACACCTACACGGAAAAATTTCATTAAAAAATGCCTAAAGTCCCTGGAACATTTCTCACTCGATATGAAGTACACCACACTTCAGGAGATTTCTACTACAAAAGTACAAGATTGCCAGAATTTGGGTTGATAAACAATTTACTCCTGAACACAGTAATTATTTAGAAACATGGTTAATAGTTTTATCCTTCAAGGAAAGAAAATGACCAAGTGCCTTCAGAGCAAGCTCAGCTCACACTGATAAACTGAGGTCCCCACAAAAAGCCAGTGGTGGATACTGTGTTTAAATGGAGCAGGAAGAATTTGTGTCATTGATATTTTTGTGTTTCTCATTAAACACCACATTAATAATACACAGACATGAGCCTGGAAGCAGGATTCCTCTGTTCCAACAGAGCACCCTAAGCACTAAGCAACAGTCAGACTGTTTTTTGCTCACTTTGGTTCAATGAATCTCATAGTCCATGTAAGCAGCTGACTGATGGTGACACAAACAAGAAACTGCTCCAGGTCATTCGGTCACATGTGGTAGAAGAACAGTTTTTTTAAGGAGAGAGCCTAAGAGGCTTTGATTCCTCTCTCCTCCTCCATACAAAGGAGAACACAGAGCGCAGGTCTATTCTATTCAGACAAGCTAATCGGCAAGCTTTTCCCATGGTTACACTGTGGAAGAGCAGTTGCCTGCTTGCTTTTGCACACTTCAAAGAGGATGCTGGGCTCTGGATCATGGCTAGATAGAGGAATCTTCCCACAAACCCTGCTGAGGCATCCTAGCTAAAGTTCAGTGCTTCCTTCTGGCTCACTCTAGACAGCTGGCTATTCACTGTGAGGGTTTTCCGACTCATCTTTATGAATCACGACTTTTTGGTGTACAGCCTAGTGTACTTTGATGGTTTCCCATCTGGTGAAAAGATTGCTGAGCTCATCAGACATAGCATTAATTAACCATGTGACAGTTACAATCAAACTGTTCTGGGGCAGTAATCACCCCTTCACATTTGCCTTGCTTTTTGACGGACTTTTTTGCAATGAAAAGGCACTGGAATGGCATGTTATTAGTATCCTCTGTTCTATTAGTATGACAGTCCTCATGTACGTCAACAAGAGATTTACATGGCAGGCCAGCATGACACTGACATTCTGAATCACCAGTAACCCCATCTGGTTTTTACAGGCTCTCATAAAACCAGCATGTATGCCCATAAACTCAGAAATTCCATCAGTGCCATGGGGAAGTTGCCACTCAGGCAGAGTTACCTTCATGTGATCTTCATGCAGCACTAAATATGATTTTCATCAGACTAGGCTCAAAAATTCTGACTGTGCAGCCTGTGCAAAACAAAACAAAACAAAACAAAAAAAAACAACAAAGCACACAACAACAGAGAAAGGAAAACTAGAGGACAAACCATCAACAATCATAACATGCAAGATTAGGTGACCAAGAAGCAACTAATTTAACCGAGTTTAGGAAATTATTGTCACCCACTTTGATGATGTATTTGAATATTTCCTACTTCTGCTTCCATCACACTTTTCAGCAAATACTCTATAGAGATCTCATTCCTCCCCATTCCTGAGCTTGACACCATGCTCCATGGTGAATTAAGGTGACATCTCTGTTGGGCATGCTTGGCCTGCCACTCCAGTTAAGGAAAAAGGAGGTGAGAGAATGCAGCCACGAAACCTAGCAGAAATATTGCTGAAATTATTCTGAAATATTCCCATCATCTACTCTGCTCCCAAATCTCCCCATCCTCAATTGTCATTTTCTTCTCTCTTTTATAAGAGGCAATGGATGCTAAATCAGCTAGTTAGGTTTGCTCTTTAACATAGCAATTGCTAACAATATACCTTTTCCCTTTGTTATAAATTACTTTAGTGTGCAATTCAGCCAAATGAGAAGACAGACATCACTTATACACACTGTTCCTATCCTTTTGTGTAAGGCTAGAACTAGCCACATTCACCAGCCTAGAGATCTGCAAAACAACAGCTATTTCCTTCCACTCAGGTGGCATTCATAACTCTCCTTCTGCTACTACCTCACTTCATCCCCAGGAAATGAATAGTTGCACATACAGGAAGGATGAGGCTACAGCAATTCAAGATGCTGAAGACTAGAGCTTTACCTCCAGTTATTCCGCAGATATTTTTTTTTCTCCTGTGAGGTTGGTCAAAGAAACACATTTAGCACTATGTCCTACTTAGACATCAAACAATATTTGAGTTAAAGGTATAAATACCTTTGAAGACCGTCCTTAGCTTCTTCAGCTATATAAAGCATGCCCTGTTCACCCCAACAGTAGTGGAGCACACCATTACTCAATCACCTACAACACCCTTAGGCATGACATCAGTCCCACAAAATCTGGTGCCATTGCTGATAACCCCTGTCTAGTGCTTGGCACTATAGCTATCTCCCATCTGCACCATGCCTACTTCACAACCATAACATATAGCACTACATGACTCACACCACTATTTGACGACCCTTTTGCACTGTGGGATCCAGGAACCATGAAGGAAAAATGTGAGGCAAAGGAAAGTGTGGGTCAAACACCTTCCAGACTTGCACCTCAGCTTAATGATACCAGGCAGCTCATATAAGAGAGAGGAGGCCAATACCTGTCATAGGCTTCACATGCCATAATGTCTTCATGGAAAAGGGTTGTCCTTTCCCAAAGACTCTGTACTATGTTACACAAGCAGAGTCTGTAGGTATTTATCTGGTTTCCTTAATGTACTCCCAAAGGATTGGATGTTCTGTCCCTGGAGAGCTAGATGGGGTAGGACTCACCAAAGCCCATGTAAATGGCAAAGCCCAGATAGAGACGGAGAGCAATGGAGAACTTCCTCAGACCATTGTGTGTGCATATACATGGGGCATTGGGAGTGAAGGCCTTGCTGATGGGATTCACACAAAGCACTGGACAAGGGAAATAGCCTTCCAGTCCACCCTGACCTGCTTTGCAGCCAGGCAGCTCACAGCTGCTTATGCTACCAAAATACTAATATGTCAGCTTTGGAAAAGAGAGGAAACATCGCAAGAAGTTTCTTTGGCTATGGCTCTGCACAGATGTTTTGTCAAATCTCTGTGTCAAGAGCATTTCTCTCTAAGTCTTGCACGACTCACTCATGAGGGACATCTGTTCTCTGTTCATCCTGGGCAACCTCTGAACTTAAAGCAAGAAGTGGACTTTAGGGGCAAATTACCTGGAGAAAACAGCAGACATCCTCCTAAAGCCCACTCTGACAGAAGAAGGAAAAAGGGATGCCCTACTCTATGCTGCCTTGCGAGGACTTGTTTGCTCCAATGTCTTGTGCAAGGGAACGATTGCAGTGGCTGTGGTGTTGCCTGCAGGACGGAGCAGAAACCTCAGAAGGGCTGATAGGAATTTGCCACAAGGCTTAACACTGACCTCCAGCTTCTGCCAGCCCTCCGAGCTGTATCACTCCAAATCTGATTGTTTGAAACTCGTCAGCAGGCTAAAGAGGTGAATTTCACACAGCCTAGGGATACCAAGTGATGTGGATGTACTAGTGAGTGCATAGTTTGAGCCCTAACTGACACCATGATAATTATCTATAAGAGCTGAATAACTATCTTTATAAATTAGGAGCATTTGGGGCATAACTATGGACTTGGATTAGACTACAAGAGCATGTTTTTTTCTGAGGACCCAGGTGTTAGGTGAATTACACACACTGAAGACACTGGCGTGCCCATGGTTTGTTCTGATTTCAGGTCCTATGCTTCCAAATCATTTCAGAATTTAGTCAAATTTAAAGACCATTGTTATTCTCAGGTCATTTGAGAGAGCAAGCCTAAGGTTCAGAGTAGACCATGTTTTCTTCATTTGCCTACTGCGTAATTTTAACTCCCTCTTGACTTGATCTGTTGTAGATTCTATTATTAAAAAATGAATGTTCACTATTAAGTGATTTCTTACAATATTAAATATTAAAGACCACAATTTATTTGATCAGTGTAGCTGTGCTAAACCCCTTGAATGTTCACTAATTTGCACCAGTGGGTAGGTAGTCTTGTATTCACAGTATCAGGGTATTTAAAAAGCTCTATTTTATTTTTGTTTCTCTGCAGCTGAACTGGTGTGAA